>NW_022196609.1:0-80828 GCF_008641045.1 Pistacia vera | reverse complement strand
ATATATTGAATTGCTTGATTTGCAAAGTGAAATAAGAAGCGGTGTCATCAGAAGATGGTATAGGTGGGTATAACTAAGTATTAATTTATTATATTTCTATTTTCACGTAATCAGAAGCTGTACGTGAATAGTTAGGACACATATGCAAATTAAAGAAAGTAGTTGATATAGTAGCTATTTTATCAACCTATCCAATATTGCTCTAGAAATTTCATTAATTGTTGATTATACATTTGGTTAGCTACAATCAAACTTATAAATGTTAACAAACTCACCATTTGTTTATTTGATCACATGATTACCGGTGTGATATATATCATAGGAAATTGAGTTAACATTAATTAATTGCTGTAATTAATTGTATGTTTTGAGGTTACTTTCACGTCCTTGAATATCTTTCTAATTATTTAAGAGGTTCACGGGAATTTGAGCCATGACCTTTACATTAATTTGTGACTGAGAGGCTTATAAGAGGTGCAAATAAAAGATATGTGTGGTAAAAACAATATATATAATAAAATAATAAAAATGATAGGAATGATCAGTGTGAATCTTGATAAGAATCGAAGAAAATTTAGGTAAATTGAAGAGAAGATTTGTTGATTCAATAACAGTGTAAAAGCTACAGTTTCTCAGCTCACTTTACTCTTTTATAAGTGAAAGAGAAAGAGTGAAGCAGGTGTAGTTAAAACTACACCGTTTCTGTACAATTTCACATAGGCCCTCACACGTTTGACAATTATCAAACAACACCCAGTTCGTACTACATTCTAACATTTCCCCTTAAACTGATCTGGAGTAATGTTCTGGGTATCCTGCTCTTCCATCTTCTACTGATTCTTATCAGCTTACATTTCTCTGACTTTTCATTCTAACTCTCCTCCTTAAACTGATCTGGAATAAAACAAACAATAAACTTACATTTGCTGCTTATCTTCATTAGTAACCTCATCAGTTCTGCATTCACCTCATCAATATTTTTCCTCAAAAACAGTCTTCAAAAACAGTCTTCATTTATGCAGCAAAAAAAAAAAAAACTCAGAACTTATCAAAAAATTCCAGCTGCTAAACTTTACAGCCTGCAAATTACATTCCCACAGTAGATTACTGTAACACTTACAACAGCCATATTACATTCTCAGAAATTTCTACATTTAGCAGAACCTTCAGCAGCTGCAACACTCACAACAGCCAGATTACATTCCCAGAAATTTCATCAGAACATTCATTACATTTAGCAGAACCTTCAGCAGCTGCAACACTCACAACAGCCCACTGAATTCAACTACAAACCACACATGAATTCCAGATTGCTCCAAATTTCCTTTTCTCAGCAAATACACATTATTCCCACAGCAACAACACTGAATTCAACTGCAAACCACATATGAATTCCAGGCTGCTCCAGATTTCATTTTTACAGCAAAAACACATTATTCTCCCAGCAACAATACTGAATTCAACTGTAAAATAGTAATAATTAGTCCAATGCACGTGTCAAACTACCCTATGTGTTAATTCACATTCTTTTTAGGACTTACCACCACGAATGTATATCTTAAATAATTAGTTACATATTTTCCTTGTTAATATAAAGAAGCAGTTGGGTTCGAAATGCAAAATTGGAAACTAAGGTAGACAAATTGTAATCTAAAACTAAGTATGGGTTCAAATGTCAGAAATCGAAGTTTCTAAGAAACGCAGCGGTTTGTTCAACAGCTTTGTAAAGGAGCCGCGCGCGTTATTCAAATTAGTTAATGAAATTTCCGAGTTCTTCTCTCTTCTGCAATTTCACTCTTTCTCTATTTTTCTTTCGATTCTAGAATATCTTCACACCATCAACAAACATAATATATGAAAGCCCTAATTTTAGGTATGATATTTACCTATCAAATCAGGCTATATACTACAAACATAAATGATCAACAATTCCACACACATATCCTTTATAATATCACCATAGAAAACAAATAAACTCGGGCAACAACTCTTGAATAATAAAAAAATGCACATGTATTTTATCGGGAAATAAACAACGCAAGTTATTACACACTTTTGAATAGTTAGCAATCGCGAAACTTCAATATATAATGCTTGTAAAAACTGAATAAGAGATGGAAGTAATTTAAGGATTAGTGGTTGAGTGAGTAGGATCACAGGGAAGTCCTTGGGCAATGTGGGCTTAGGAAGGTCGGGCAAATGAGGAAATGATGGCAGCTCGGGCTTTGGAAACTCAGGCAAATGAGGAAGTTGGCAGCTCGGGCTTTGGAATGTCAGGCAAATGAGGAAATGTTGGCAGCTCGGGTTTGGAATGTCAGGTAAATGAGGAAATATTGGCAGCTCGGGCTTTGGAATTTCGGGAAATTCGGCTTAGGTATCTCCAGAGATGGCGAGCTCCAACCAAATCACCATTGAAGCTTAATGAAGACAAACTGATTAGCAGAAGTGAATATAATCGATGGGACACGGGATAGGCCATTGTTGGAAGCTATATTGATGAAAGGCTACAAGAGGAGTTAGTTTTGGCAAAATGATTATAAGGATATATAGATGCAAGTGTATTTTGGATTGATTTCGATGTGCAGGACCAGCTTTTTATAGCCGTGGGAAGTGGAGAATGGGGGGCTAGGGGATATTTAAGCTAATAATTGAGGAAGTAAAATACAAAAGGTAGGTTAGTGAGAATTTATGTCTTGGTCTCAACCTCTCACCTTCATTGCTTCGTTGTATCATGCCCTGATAAGATTGTTTTAACAAAATCCTCAGCGTTTTATTATCAATGACACGATTTAAATATCCCAGAGTTGTACTGTTTAAAACCTAACTTTTTTTTGTAAACTAGGAAATATTTTCCATAAATACAAGAAATCGAGAATAATTAAGTTAAAAAAATTAAAAATTAAAAGGATTCCGAGGATCAAATTATAGATTGAGATTTATTAAGAAATTGAAATTAGCTTGAGAAACATACAGAAAATTTGACATGAAAGAAAAAACATATAATTCTGGAATTTGAGAGAAATTTCTTCAGGATGAACTGAAATTGATTTACAAGGGTTTATCTAATACATTTCGAACACAGGTTGGCAATCCTAGTGAAATCAATCTAATCCATCCAATTAACTACAAAATAAACAAAATTGAACCTGTTTTCAGCTGTTGGATTGACCAATAAATCTTCTTTCTTTTCCAACTGCGTCGAAGAAGAGAAGAAACACACCAGATCATCAAAACACCAGAACTCTCTAACTGCAAAAGCTTGTTTCAATATCATATTTTGTTGAATGGCCAAGGTTGCTGTTTTTGTGCAGAACTAACAGACTTGACAATAATCAGGTTACCGTCAGTCTCCTTTTCTTTGTTTTAAGTTGTCTTCTGTCGACGCCTGTTACTTCAACAAAAATCATAACAAGAGTTTTGACCACAACAGAATTCTTGTGGACTTATTCAAACTAAAATTTCTATTACCATCCAGGTCACAAACACTTTCTTTGTTTGGGAAAATGTTGCTTGTTCACAGAAACCAACTAAAAGTTAATAGATATAGTGCGAGTTGAAATATGTTGATTCTCTAAACACGTGAACCCTCTCTATGCTTTATATAAGTTTTTAACTTTATAGTATACTTCTTTAATGGATTCTATAGAAATGATCATTCACAAAGTAGGAGCTAGGGTCCAAACCCATCACTGTCCCAAATAAAGAGATTAGGTAAAACTTACTCTCAAAAGTTAATTTAAGGAAAGAAGGTGTCCAATCATATGTATAAACCGTAACAACCACTGATGCACTATAGAGAGACAATAAGGGCTCTCACTTCTAAATAAAAATGTTATTTATTTCATTTTTTTTTAATTTGTTTTTTCCCTTTCTTAAGACTAAAAGATTTATTTCAAATAAATATATTTAACATAAAACTGTAAACAGAAACTAACAATTGACATATTTAACACAAACTCTTCCAGATAAATAGAACCAGTGACAATTTAAAAGGGGTTTTATTGGTTGTGGACGTGAAAATTTTCATATCTTTCACTTTGATTTGTGTATTTTCAAACAAACATGTTAAACACATTTTCATTTTTCACGTTTTCAAATACTATTTTTAGACAAACATGCCAACCATGTATTCATTTTCTCCCTTTTATAATCATTTTCAATATTTTAAAAAATACAGAAAACAAATACACAAAATTTATAAAAGAACACGCCGTAAAGAACTTAAGATGTTTTCTTCTTAAATGTTTTGTAACAAATCAGGGAATAGTCTCTTCCTTAATGTCATCGCATATCCTCTATAGTCGGAATAGTCTCTTCCTTAATGTCATCGCATATCCTCTATGGTTAAAGCTCCTCTATAGTTAAAGCTATCTCCCTCTTAATATTGGATTCCCCTGCCATAAGGAAATAAAGTACTTTTTATGGATTTACCTCTAATATATTGTAAGAGCCTTCACATAGTAAAAGTTATAGTGGGGAATTGAATCTTAAATGTATTAAGGGCGTGTTTGGGCTGCGATTCTGGTCTGCACTAAATGACAATACTGAATTATTTTGAAATAATACTCTGTTATGTTTGATTCGGGGAAGGTTACACTTTATTAAAACTTGAAAAGCTTAACACTATTTTTACAATTTAATTCCCATCCCCCCACGGGTTTGATTTGTGCAAAGACATGAAAACTAAAAATATGTTAAAAAATATTTTTATTATTATAAAATTATAAAATAATTTTAAAAGTATGAAAAGTGGCTTGCTGGGTTTGTCGGAAATCCGCCAACAGTTGCCGTGGCCAGTGCCAAGTTTGGCGGCACTGTCAGTATTGTTGGATAGACCACCAGGTGTAAATGACAGAGGCATCAACAACTTTGTTTTGTCGGAAAAGCCCGAAAATAATTTTATCAAAACTTTTCCCATTTTTTCCAGTGGAATGATGTTGCCAGTGTCTTCATCGTTCACATTATTGGATAGATCAACATGCGATCTACGCAATAGTGTTGACGGTGTCGCCGAACTCTTCTGATTTTTTTTTTTTTAATTCTAAAAATTTTATTTCAATTTTTATTATTATTTATATGAATTTTTAAAAAATATTTTTATAATTTAACTTTTCAAATAATCAGATTTTTATTAACTAATTAATTATTTATTTTGTACAGTGTTGCACCAAACACTTGACAGTATAAAATTTAGTTCAATTTAATCACATCCAATTCACTCGAATAAGTATAAAATAGTAATAATTTAGTCCAATGCACGTGTCAAACTACCCTATGTGATTTATATTCACATTCTTTTTAGGACTTACCACCACGAATGTATATCTTAAATACATTAGTTTACATATTTTCCTTTTGTTAATATAAAGAAGCAGTCTGGGTTCGAAATGCAAAATTGGAAACTAAGGTAGACTAACTTGTAATCTGTAAAACTAAGTATGGGTTCAAATGTCAGAAATCGAAGTTTCTAAGAAACGCAGCGGTTTGTTCAACAGCTTTGTAAAGGAGCCGCGCGCGTTATTCAAATTAGTTAATGAAATTTCCGAGTTCTTCTCTCTTCTGCAATTTCACTCTTTTCTCTATTTTTCTTTCGATTCTAGAAATATCTTCACACCATTCAACAACATAATATATGAAAGCCCTAATTTTAGGTATGATATTTACCTATCAAATCAGGCTATATACTACAAACATAACTTGATCAACAATTCAACATCACATATCACTTTATAATATCACCATAGAAAACAAAATAAACTCGGGCAACAACTCTTGAATAATAAAAAAATTGCACATGTATTTTATCTGGGAAATAAACCACGCAAGTTTATTACAACACTTTTGAATAGTTAGCAATCGCGAAACTTCAATATATAATGCTTGTAAAAACTGAAATAAAGAGATGGAAGTAATTTAAGGATTAGTGGTTGAGTGAGTAGGGATCACAGGGAAGTCCTTGGGCAATGTGGGCTTAGGAAGGTCGGGCAAATGAGGAAATGATGGCAGCTCGGGCTTTGGAAACTCAGGCAAATGAGGAAATGTTGGCAGCTCGGGCTTTGGAATGTCAGGCAAATGAGGAAATGTTGGCAGCTCGGGCTTTGGAATCTCGGGCAATTCGGGCTTAGGTATCTCCAGAAGATGGCGAGCTCCAACCAAATCACCATTGAAGCTTAATGAAGACAAACTGATTAGCAGAAGTGATAATATAATCGATGGGACACGGAGATAGGCCATTGTTGGAAGCTATATTGATGAAAGGCTACAAGAGGAATTAGTTTTGTGCAAAATGATTTATAAAAAGGATATATAGATGCAAGTGTATTTTTGGATTGATTTCGATGTGTAGGACCAGCTTTTTATAGCTGTGGGAAGTGGAGATGGGGGGCTAGGGGGACATTTTAAGCTAATAATTGAGTAAATAAATAAGAAAAGGTAGGGTTAGTGAGAAATTTGTGTCTTGTTAGCTCAACCTCTCACCTTCATTGCTTCGTTGTATATATTGAATTGCTTGATTTGCACGAAATAACTTCATCATGTGCAAAGTGAAATGAGAAGCGGTGTCATAAGAAGTAAAGTTTGGTAAGATATTTGTGCCTTGTTAGTTCAACCTCTCACCAGCGTTTGCTTATTCTATGTACATTATGACAAATATCACTACATAAAATATTAATTGATAAGTGTGAAGTAAGATGTTATGGTTTAAATTTTAAAACAATGTAAATTAAATAATCCATACGCAAGATATTTATTTATATAAGTAAATTTCTTTTTTAAGTGGAATTATATATATATTTTCTTATTGAAGTAAATCTTCTAACAAATGGGCTCATGGGCCTCTAGTTCAATATCTTTGACCCCACTGGACTAGCCTTGGGCCTATCTATCTATATATCTATATAATCCTGAAGCACTAGCTATTTGAACACCACATAGGATTCTACAATTGCTGCAAGTGTCAGCATGTTATTAATTTAGGCCATAATTGCTACACATGTCAGCATGTTATTGGTCTAGGCTATTTGGTATAACTACATGTATTCAATGTTTTGTAGAAACACTTCACATTCACATTAAATGTTTTGATGGTTATATGTTTGTTTAATGTTTAATTAGATAAATATAAACACTTCACATTCATATTTATTGTTTTATGTTTCATTGTTTTTGATGAATTTAGTTTGATTCATTGATTTTGTCTAATTGAATGTGAAATGAGGCATTTATATTATTTTTGAAAGGGTATAGATGCATGAATAGATGTGAATATTAATGAATTGATAAGCTGTATTGTTAATTTTTGTGAATGTGAAAAGATACACTGTATCAGTTACAGTATTCATTACTTTGAATCCTATATATATGTGTTGATATATTAACAGTTTGTTACATGATTTATTTGAAGGAAGAGAGGTTGTCAATTTTTAATTCTTATTTGTGATTGTTTTCTTTTGGTTTTTCCAGTTTATTGTTAAACTTTTTATTTTGATTTCATGTAGTTATATACTTTTGGTTGGAACATAATATTTGTTGTCATAGTTGGAAATTACGTGATGTTCAAGGTAATGTATTCATTTGACTACGCTTCTTTAATTGCTTGGAATTTATTTGCTATTGTATTGTTATATTCCTATTCAATTGCTTATCATGTTTGCTACATAGTATTTTTTTTTTTTTTTTTAAAAGGGTATGTAAGTTATTGTATGGTTTTGACTATTTCATTGTTTTAGTCTAGATGGTGAATCTTACATCCTCCTACAGAATTGTTAGATCAATTTGCCGAACCAGTAATTTTGTTATTCAATTATAACAAGTTATAAGAAGACATAGGCGGACCATTCCGAACAATTTATTTTTCAACTACTGTACTTAAAAAATCTATGTGGTGAACAATTATGATCAATGGTTTTGTTGCTATTTGCTGATGCCTGTGTTGAACCATTTTTATCATAATGTTGTTGACGATTGTACTCTATAATTGTAGTCACTTGCCTAACCATTTTATTTAATTGTAAGAATCGAGATGCAAAGCTATTTAGATTGTATAGTACAATTACAATAGACCATTTGCCGAACATTATCCATTAATAATTGCAATATTGTAATGTCCTTTTTAGTTAATACTATATGAAAAGTTTATTTCATGTTGTTCATCATAATTGCTGCAGGCAATTTGCTAGACAAAATACAATCAATAAGCATATCAAAGGAAGATTGAACTATAGAATTACAAGAGACCAGATGCCAAACCATTATTCATTGTACTATAAATTGTAACAGTCAGTAGTGAATTGGCCATAACTTGCACAATAAAAATCCAATTGACAAGCAGTTTGAATCTTTGGAAATTGGACAGATAGGACTTTAATCTGATATATTATATGATGAATTTCGATAACTATAGACCCACAGCCGAACCATTCATTTTATCATCACACACATTTTGGTTTCCCTATTTCTTGATTTCCACTAAACAATCAGTAGTAAATTGGCCATAACTTGCTCAATAAAAATCAAATTGACAAGCGATTTGCATCTTTGAAAACTAGATAGACAAGGCTTTATTTGATATATCATATGCTAAATTTGGATAACTATAAACCCACTACCGGACCATTCATTTTATCATCACACACATTTTGGTTTCTCCTGTTTCTTGTTTTCCACTAAACAATCAGTAGTAAATTAGCCATAACTTGCTCAATAAAACTCCAATTGACAAACAGTTTGAATATTTGGATACTAGACAAACAACACTTTAATTGATATATTATATACTAAATTTGGATAACAGTAGGCCCATTTCCGAACCATTCATTTTATCATCACGCACATTTTGATTTCCCCTATTTTTTGGTTTCCACCGAACAGTCAGTAATAAATGGGCCATAACTTGCTCATTGAAAATCTGATTGATGAGTGGTTTGAATCTTTGAAAACTAGATAGACAAGGCTTTAATTTGATGTATTATATGATGAATTTGGATAACTGTAGACCTTTCCAATTGTGGTCAAACCACACTTAAAAGAAATGGCAAGTTATTTAAAACAATGTATGAAATGACATCATTTTAATACTTTAGACATTTTGACACTAAAAAAAGGACACCAAACAATACAACCATGATGTAAAACTATATGTAATTAAAATCTTTAATTTGATAGACCAATGTATGTACCTCAATAATAGATATCAACCAATTGAAACATCCAATTATTCAAACAAACGTGGTGTCAAAATTGTTGAGAAGACTTGAGGAATTCATACTTGTACTTAGTTAATGTTTTCTATGTACAATTGGTTAATTTTGACTACAAAATTACCAATATGCCCTTTTGTCCAAAGGACGAAAATGCCATTCCACAGTTAACCATCCTTAAACTGTCTCCTTAGTGTGTGACCCGTAGGCTCCTCATCATACCGACAGTGAGTAGTATCGCGATTGACACTAATCAATCGTCTCACTACACATAGACCAAGATTGGCCCCTAGCAAGGCATCATGGCCACTTGATAGATTCGGATTCAATGAAATAGCTACCTGTCAATGATATGTTTACCGTGCAATCAAATCCTTTCTTCATATGTTATCTCATCAAGACTGAGGTATAGAAATAGTGTCAACCTCAATTATCTTCGATATATTTGTATTTAGTTACTAGACCAATGATTGAAATAATAAATTAGATCGAGCAACAACTTAATCACACTGTGATCACAGATTTACTGTCATTGTCATTAACTGAATTGCGTCGTGAGATAACTTCTCCCATACTCGGGAGTGATAAATCCTCTATCGATCCACCATAGTCTTGTACACTCCTCGATGCAGCCAATCACTACTGTATTGACAGCTCTAAATAGAACTGCATTGGGCTAGTGTCAAACTACACCAATCGGTGCACAAGGCGCTTTGGTGATCTCAAGTCTAAGGATCACATGCACCACCATTCGTTAGAGGATTTGTTCTATAGACACTAAGGTTACCATCTATATGGAATCCTCTGGTGGGTTAGTCCAGTGAACTTTCCTATAGCAAACACCCATGTGTTGCACCAGGTTGTCAGCAAACAACCTTGGCAAGTGAGATTAGTCATTGTCTTTCGATAGGGTCGTTCAACACTATGATAGCCTTACCATATTATCTGTGTCCTTGGTCAAAATAATACTGGGGCTACGGAAATTTCTAGAATGGCCACCATATGTGCTCGAAGGGTTCTCACTATCAAGATTTGAAACACTTGATACCCTCATCATGGTTCTACTATCCTAAGGACATATATCAATACATACAACTATGATTTGCATGATATAGTAGATAACGCCTTTTATTGATTAATAAACATTATTACAAAGAGGTAATTTCACAATAATTGATTCGCTCTAGGGCACTACTCCAACAATCTTCCACTTGCACTATAGCCAATCATCCATGTATTTAACATCGAATAACCTAAGTGCCCATCATGCTTTTACTACAATCGAAACTTCAACAGTGGGTTAGTAGGTATTCTACAAATCTGCACCTTTTCTTTCTAATCGATCTCATAGATCATATTGAATCAACTAAGTAAGTGTTTGGATTACTTGTGAGACTATGATTCCTCAGCCACAACAATGGCTCCATTGTTATCGCAGTAGAACTTTACTGGATCAGCAATGCTTCGAACCACATCAAGTTCAGTAATGAACTTCTTGATCCAAACTGCCTACATGGCTATATTAAATAATGCGATATACTTAGCATCAGTTGTAGAATTCGCCGCAGTACTCTAATTTGAGCTCTTCCAGCTCACTGCAGCTCTAAGGAGACAAAATTTCAATAAAAAATCATCTTTATCTGTTTGGAAAATACCATCAATGTATCCTCTTACAATGAGCTCATCTTCCCCTCCATGATCCAAGAACATACACTTAGTCCTTTCCAAGTATTTAAGGATGTTCATTGACATTCATCTAGTGTCACTCACTTGGATCTGATTGATATCTTCTATAAGTGTTGAATGCACATGAGAGATCAATTTGAGTACATATCATCACATTGCTCCCTTGGATCTGATTAATATATTCTGCAAGTGCTTAATGCACACGAGATATCAGTCTGAGCATACAATATGACATCACTCACTTAGATCCGATTGATATCTACTACAAGTGCTTAATGCACATGAGACATCAATCCGAGCATACAATGTGGCATTGCTCATTTGAATTCAATTGATATCCACTACAAGTGCTTAATGCACATGAGACATCAATCTGAGCATATAACATGGCATCACTCATTTGGATTCGATTGATATCCACTACAAGTGCTTGATGCACATGAGATATCAATCTAAACGTATAAGATGGATCCACTTGCTGAAGCATGTGGAATCCTCTTCATTCTATCTCCCTCATCATGTGGTTTAGGATACATATCTTTAGAGAGATAGACACCATGTGCCATCGGAAGAAATCCTTCTTGGATTCTTCCATACTAAATCTATTCAGTAACTTGTCTATGTACTCTGACTTATGCTAGGCAACCAACCCGATGTACCACGATAGATCTTTATTCCAAGAATATAGGTTGCTTCTCCTAAGTCCTTCATGGAGAAGCACTTGGATAACCAAGTCTTTATCGACTGCAAGTTCGATATATCATTCCCAATCAGAAGTATGTCATCGACATACAATACTAGGAATGCCACTAGGCTCCCACTTACTTTCTTGTAAACACAAGCCTCATCTTCGTTTTTGATAAAAACCGAAGTATTTTACGGCTTCATCGAAACGAATGTTCCAACTCCTTGAAGCTTGCTTGAGTCCATATTTGGACCTCTACAACTTGTATATCTTATTATCTTGCCTATCAGGAACGAAACCATCGGGTTGTGTCATGTACACATCCTCTTCAAGGTTTCCGTTCAGGAAAGTCATTTTGACATTCATTTGCCAAATTTCATAGTCATGATATGCAGCAATCGTAAGCCTAATCTAGGTGGATTTAATTATGGCAACTGGCAAAAGGTTTCTTCATAGTCAGCACCATGAAATTTTATGAAACCTTTGGCAATCAGTCGTGCCTTATTGGTATGCACCTTGCCATCCATGTCAGTCTTCTTCTTGAAGACCCATTTACACCCTATGGTGTAAAACCCCTCCCTAGCCGGGTATTTCCTAAGTATCCCTTGGCCATTGAGAACCTAGAAAACGCACGCCTAGGAAAGAAGTTTATTTTAAAATCCTATTTAAAGAATAAACTTGTAGTTTAAAAACATATATATGTATATTTATATTTATTAATTTCATTTCTAAACTAAAATAAGTTCATTGTATAAATATAGTTTCCTTTCTTGGAGTAAATTATGAAATCCATAGTAATACTTACTAAAACATACACACTTTTACAAAATTTACTAGCAATATGATTTCCTTTATTAATACAACATATTTACTCCATTATAGAATATGGACATATTTACTACATTATGAAATAGGAACATAATTACTACACTAAATATTAGCAAAACCATTCGATAGTCATCATTAAAACATCCCTTCATGCTCATACTAAGGGAGAAAAAGTTATATGCTAAGTTCTCCAAATGTGAGTTTTGGTTAGATCAAGTAACATTCTTGGGACATGTTGTTTCACAAAAGGGTATTTCAGTGGACCCCAGTAAGATTGAAGCAGTGATTGAATGGCCAAGACCAAAGACTGTAAAAGAAGTTAGAAGTTTTCTCTTGGTTTAGCAGGATATTACAGGAAATTTGTGGAAGGCTTTGCTAAATTAGCTTCTCCACTCACAAAAAAAGAAGCCAAATGAGTGTATGTTCCTCAGGATATTGAGCTAAGAAAGAAGATTTTAGAGGAAGCACATAGTACTCTTTACACTGCTCATCCAGGGAGTGTAAAGATGTATCAGGATTTGAGGAAGAGCTATTGGTGGCCAGGGTTAAAGAAAGATGTAACTGAGTATATTATGAGATGCTTGGTGTGCCAGCAGGTCAAAGCAGAACATCAGTGCCCTTCAGGATTGTTGCAGCCCCTTAGTATTCCTTCGTGGAAATAGGAAGACATTTCTATGGATTTTATTTTAGGTCTCCCTAGAGTGCAAAGGGGTTATAATGCCATTTGGGTGATTGTAGATAGATTGACTAAATCTAAACATTTCATTCCAATTACAAAAAAGATCTCATATAATAAGCTAGGACAATTATATGTCAAAGAAATAGTAAGATTACATGGAGTACCTAGTAGTATTGTCTCAGACAGGGATGTGAAATTTATGTCAGTATTCTAGAGTAGCATGCAAAAGGCATTGGGTACTAGGCTTAATTTCAGCACAGCCTTTCATCCTTAGATGGATGGACAGATAGAAAGAAGGAATCAAATATTGGAGGATATGTTACGGGCACGCTGTTTTGATCACAAGTTAAATTGGTGTGACATTCTCCCTCTAGTTGAATTCGCCTATAATAATAGTTATCAAGCAACGATTAAAATGGCACCATATGAAGCCTTGTATGGAAGGAAATGTAGATCTCCACTACATTGGGATGAAATAGGAGAACAAAAATGCATTGACTCAAGCTCTTGGTCCAGAAATGACACAAAAAATGATAGAAGATGTAAAGTTAATCCGAAAGAGAATGAAGCAGGCCCAAGACAGACAGAAGAGCTATACAAACCCAAAAAGAAAGGATATAGAGTTCCAAGTAGGAGACAAAGTGTTTGTGAAAATCTCTCCTTATAAAAGGGTGATGAGGTTTGGAAGAAAAGGGAAGCTTGCCCCTAGATATATCTGTCCATATGAGGTATTAGAGAAAGTGGGCAAAGTAGCTTACAGACTTCCCTTACTAGCTAGTATGGACCGGATCCATAATGTTTTCCATGTTTCCTTTTTGCGAAAGTATGTTAGTGATCCTTCACATATATTACAAGCAAATGAAGTGGAGTTAAAAGATGAACTAATTTATGAAGAACGTCCGGTTCAGATTCTGGATAGAAGAATAAAAGAGCTTCGAAATAAGAAAGTACCGCTTGTTAAAATACTGTGGAGGAATCATAATGTAGAAGAAGCGACATGGGAGGTTGAGCAAGATATGAAGGAAAGATATCCAGACCTCTTCAATTGAATTTCGAGGACAAATTCTTATTGGGGAGGGAGGGGGGGTGTTTGTAACCCGCGTATTATTCCAATGCCTTAAGGTGGAAATTACCTTTTCAAGTAATTTTTTTTTTTTAATGGAAGGGTAAAATGGTCAATTTAGATGTATTTCGAGATGTGGCCTATAAAGTGTAAGGGGTGATGTCATTGAAGAGAAATGAGGATAGAATGGTCATAAAGTTGATTGATATGGTTAAATGGCGTAAACGGTAACCAAGGGTATAAGCTTTTCATACAATCCATATGAAAAAGTATCCATAAAAGTTCTCCAAGGGTAAATTAGTCATTTACCTAATGGGATTGCTTAATTTTAAGTGTTTTTAAAGAAGTCAATGGCATTAAATGAATGCTAATCATTATGTTGGGTAGAAATGACCAAAACGCCTATATGAAAATTTATGCCAAATGACCTTATATCTAACTTTGATTGACCAATCACATTAGAGCAACAATGGAATAATATTTACAAGGTTTTAAGAGAGAGTAGTCGGCCTTGTACACCCCAAATATATCATCTTCTCTTCATCTCTCAAATCCGCCATAAAAGCCACTAATTCAAGTATTATTCTCAAATTTCTTAGGGTTTCAAGTTGTTTTTCAAAGGAGATCACCATCCACACTTAAAGAACTTCAATTTCAGGGTTTAAGGTGAGTTTCAAAACCTTAGTTTTTCTGATTTTTAGTTAAAGAGAAATTCATAAGTGGTTAAGTGTAAGGTAGAAAGGGTGAACATTGGAGCTAAGGAGGAGTGGCCTTGTGCTTTGTATCTAAGGTAAGGAAAAAAATCTCCCTTATGACTACATTGATAACACCTAGGGTTTATGAAACTTACATTTATTTATGTTAATATGAGTGTGATGCTATGTTTTGGTTAGGATTGTTAAATGGGTGTGTTGATTGGTGTATGTGGGCATATGGAGGTGATTATGCCAATTAAGAGATTTGTAGTTGACGATGTTTTGAACTTTTTGGTTCTGTAAAAAGGGAGGTTTTTATGGCCTTTATACTAAGAATGATATGGCAAATGATATGAATGTGCAAATGAAGGTGACATGGTTAAAGTGAATAGAATTCGGATTTGGCTTTTTGAGACTTATACTGTACAGCTTCACTGAATCAGTCATAACTGAAGTTAGAAGTCCGATTGAGTTGTTCTTGAAGGTTTAAAAATTTGAGAAACAGACCAAAACTTTTATGTTTTGCCAAAAATAAATTCGAATTAGAAGATAAGGAAAAAGTTGCTTGAAAAGTGACGAACTATATGGCATCCACCTTCTTAATGGAAATTCCATTTGTTTTTAATTCTAAAACCCCTGAATAATTTACTACTGAATTCCCTGTATTGTATGAGAAGTGAAGAATTAAGTAAGAAGTTTAGTAGGAGAATAGTATGATTGAGCATGGGAGAGTTAGTCCATATGTTTGCATTCAAATGGTAAGCATATAGCTTATTTAGTTGTCTTATGAAAAATTTATGAAATGTAAAGAATGAATTCCATGAGTCTCTTGAGGTATAAACCAAGATCAGCGGAATGGAATTCTTATGGAAACCATGGTCCTTTGAGGTGAGACCAAGAACAAGGTAATGGTTCAAATGAATCCGATCGGATAACAAAGACTAATGAAACCATCAAGTATAAAGAAAAAAGAAATAAGCATGCCATGTACATGAATATTTCATAAGTCATATATGTTCTACTTATAGTATGTATGGTTATGTTATGACTTTGTTTATGAGAAAAGTCCAAAGTGTATGATATGTTTTATGAACTTGCTATGTCAAAGAATGAAGGTCATGTTTTGTAGGTAGGTAACGTCCTAAGTAATATACTTGTATAATGAACCTTAATAGTTATAAATGGCCATATTCCTTGCTGTGCGATTAGTGCTCACCCCATGAAATTTTTTAAAATGTTTTGCAGGTAAGGATTAAGGCATGAAGCTGGGAGAGGATTCTGAGGGACGCTATGAGCATGAAGGTATGTTTTAATGATGACTACGAATGATTTTGCTAATATTTAGTGTAGTAATTATGTTTCTATTACAATGTAGTAAATATGTCCATATTCTACAATGGAGTAAATATGTATTAATAAAGGAAATCAAATTGTAGTAAATTTGTAAAAGTGTGTATGTTCTAGTAAGTATTTATGGATTCATAATTTACTCAAGAAAGGAAACTATATTATACAATGAACTTATTTTAGTTTAGAAATTAAATTAATAAATATAATATACATATATATGTTTTTAAACTACAAGTTTATTCTTTAAATAGGATTTTAAAATAACTTCTTTCCTAGGCGTGCGTTTTCCAGATTCTCAATGGCCAAGGGATACTTAGGAAATACCAGATAAGGAGGGGTTTTACAGTTGGTATCGAGCACGGTTTTGGGTGTTCAAAATGATGTTTGAGCTGCCAAGTGTATAGGTATGTTATATTTAATTGATGATGGAAATGGTGTTTGTAAGTAATGGAAGTACCATTCCTCATGCGTCCCCAAGATACTCTCTCCAGCCGATTGCTGCAAGTATTTTCTTTAATTGTTTAGTGAATAGAATTAGCTAATATTGATTGAAATTTGTGTGAGTAAAGGGTATGGCTACGAGGCATCCATGAAAGGTTAATAGGCGGGGCAAGGAGAATGTTAATGAAGCAGGCACTAGTGAGCCAGTAGCACCGACTACCAGTGCCCCCCCTAATAGTGGACCAGCTACGTCTACCCAAAATGCTTTTGTTTTGGATGAGGCTGCAATCAAAAGGATGATTCAGGCAGCTATTACTGAGGCCTTTAGGAGGGTTATCCTGGAGAGTATAAGTAACCAAGTGAACACAAATCCCTCAGCTCCAGTAGTTCAGCCTCAGCTCCAAATACCAGTTCCACCTTCAGTAACCGAACCAGTTATGTCGATGGGTGCTACACCTTCTGGACAAGTGGAACCAATCTATAATCTTTCTCAAAAGCACCAACCTCTAGAGTTCAGTGGTTCAAATGATCCGGCAGTGACAGAGGAATGGTTAGAGACTATCAAAGGAATGGTTAGAGACTATCAAACGGGTAATGGCCTTGTTTCCCATAAGTGATCAGGAAAAAGTCCGCTATGCTTCCTATTTGTCGAGAGGAGATGCCCGGGTATGGTGGAAGCTAATGGAACATACTTATGTGAGGAGTGCTCTTTCTTGGAATGAATTTAAAAGGCTATTTGAAGCAGAATACCGGTCGGCGGATATGTTATCCGTAAAGACTCAAGAGTTCACGGAATTAAAGCAAGGTAATATGACTATTAGAGAGTATGCTACAATGTTCAACTCCTTAGCCTGTTTTGCTTCTACTATGGTGAGTACTCAACAGTGCCGGTTAGAGAGATTTATTAATGGATTGCACCCAAAAATTGCCCAGATTGTTATAGCGGGTGGTCAGCCTCCCAAAACTTATAGTGAGGCCCTGGAACGAGCATTAAGAGCAGAGATTTATGTGAATAAGAAGAGGCGAATGGAGAACCCCAAGTTGGTAATTGGTAGTTCTAGTTCAGGCCAGACAACAGTTCAGAAAGTTGAAGTGGGGAATTCCACTCAAGCCCCGGAGGACAAAGGTTAAAGAAAGTTTCAGCAAGGATTTCAAAAGAAGGGTGGTAAGAATAAGAGGACTCAAATCAACAACAGAGAAGAAATAATCTTCCCCATTGTCAAAAACGCGGGAGGCAGCATAAAGGGAATTGTCTATTAGGGACCAATATGTGTTTCAAATGTAAACAACCGGGACACATGGAAAAGGACTGTAAAGTTACTCAGGCTACTCCCCTTCAGACTGTTGGAGGTTCGACTGCCAAAGTTTATTCAGTGACTCAGAAAGAAGCCGAAGCTAATCCATCTGCAGTTACTGGTCAGTTACAATTCCACTCTACCTCTTTATATGTACTGATTGATTCTGGGGCTACCCATTCTTTTATCTCATATGGTATTATAAAAAGATTAGGTTTAGAGCCTAATAAAGTGGAACATGCTGTTAAAATTGAGATGCCTAATGGGGAGAATTATTTTGCTGATAAGTTGTTAATAGGGGAAACTATAGTGATTGATGGGCATGAGTTGAATGTTGATTTAATTGTTTTTGATATGCCTGATTTTGATATGATTTTGGGAATGGACTTCTTGAGCAAATATGGAGTACTGATAGATTGTCGGAAGAAGAAGGCCATGTTTAACTTAGATGCTAAAGATAGTTTCACCTTTGGGGAAGGTCATCTACATAGCCTGATGATAAGTGCAATGAAGGCAATGAAGATGATAAGGAAAGGTTGTACATGGTACATAGCTAATGTGGTGAATGAAGAAAAGTTTCCAGACTTCAGTGTTCAGATGTACCCATAGTACGAGAATTCGAAGATGTTTTTCCAGAAGATTTGCCAGAACTTCCTCCAGAAAGGGAAGTGGAGTTTTGTATAGAATTAGTTCCTGGTACGGCACCAATATCTAAAGCCCCATATAGAATAGCTCCAGCAGAGTTACAAGAGTTAAAGAAACAGCTTCAAGAGTTGTTAGATAAAGGTTTCATTCGACCTAGTCATTCTCCATGGGGAGCTCCTATTTTATTTGTCAAGAAAAAAGATGGTTTGATGAGAATGTGTATTGATTACAGGGAGCTCAATAAGGTGACAGTGAAAAACAAGTATCCATTACCAAGAATTGATGACTTGTTTGATCAGTTAAAGGGAGCTTCGGTGTTTTCCAAGATTGATCTTCGGTCAGGCTACCATCAAGTAAGGGCCGCTGACAAGGATATTCCCAAGATTGCATTTCGAACCAAGTACGGGCATTATGAATTTATAGTGATGCCATTTGGATTGACTAATGCACCAGCGGTATTCATGGATTTAATGAATAGGATTTTCCATGATTGTCTAGATAAATTTCTAGTAATTTTTATAGATGATATCCTAGTCTATTCCAAAACATCGTCCAACTACAAATCTCTTAATTGGCATAATCATCCTTCATATGCACACATACACCAATCAACACACCCATTTAAACAATCCATAACCAAAACATAGCATCACACTCATATTAACATAAATAAATGTAAGTTTCATAAACCCTAGGTGTTATCAATTGTAGTCATAAGGGAGATTTTTTCCTTACCTTAGTATTCAAAGCACAAAGGTACTCCTCCTTGGCTCCAAAGTTTCACCTTTCTACCTTACACACACAACCACTTATGAATTTCTCTTTTAACTAAAAAATTCAGAAAAACTAGGGTTTTGAAACTCACCTTTAACCCTGAAATTGAAGTT
Organism: Pistacia vera; assembly: GCF_008641045.1. Taxonomy (NCBI): domain Eukaryota; kingdom Viridiplantae; phylum Streptophyta; class Magnoliopsida; order Sapindales; family Anacardiaceae; genus Pistacia; species Pistacia vera. The sequence goes on along the minus strand of NW_022196609.1, from coordinate 61,377 downwards.
CTTTAAGGGTGGATGGTGATCTCCTTTGAAAATCAACTTGAAATCCTAAGAAAATTTGAGAATAAAAGCTTGGATTAGTGGCTTTTATGGTGGATTTGAGAGATGAAGAAGAAGATGATATATTTGGGGTCTCCAAGGCCGACTACTCTCTCTTTAAACCTTGTAAATATTCATTCCATTGATACTCTAATGTGATTGGTCAATAAAAGTTAGATATAAAGGTCATTTGGCATAAATTTTTCATATAAGGGCGTTTTGGTCATTTCTACCACAACATAAAGATAAGTACTCATTTAATGCCATTTGACTTCTTTAAAACACTTAACCATTAAGTAATTCTACTAGGTAAATGACTAATTTACCCTTGGAGAACTTTTATGGATACTTATTTCATATGGATTTGTATGAAAAGACCATTATATCCTTGGTTACTGTTTACGCCATTTAACCATATCAATCAACTTTATGACCATTCTACCCTCATTTCTCTTCAATGACATCACCCCTTACACTTTATAATGGCCACATCTCGAAATACATCTAAATTGACCATTTTACCCTGCCATTAAAAAAAAAAAAAATTACTTGAAAAGGTAAATTTCATACCTTAAGGCATTGGAATAATACGCAGGGTTTACATATGGGTTTTACCCCTTTAGGTGAATCCACCAGGAACCATGATTAGTTCTAGTACATGGAGTCCATCTCAGATTTTATGGCTTTAAGCCATTTAACGAATCTAGATCCATTACAACTTCATCGCAAGCTTTGGGTTCATTGTCTTGGTAAACCAGTACGTCACCACGCTGAGTCATGAGAAAACCATATCTTTCAAGCTCACGACGTAATCTCCCAAATATATGTAGCTCTTATGTTGCCTAAGGTGGTTCACTTTGATCTACAAATTGTGGAGTAACCTCCTCACGATGCTCAACCACCTCCTATGGCACATCATCCTGTCCTGTGTCTAATGTATCTTGTGGTTCTAGAACTTCATCAAATTCTACTTTTCTCCCACTAGTACTTCTTAGAAAATTCCTTTCCTAAGAATACACCAGTACAAGCGACAAAAAGTTTTGTGCTCTTCTGGATGGTAGAAATAGTATCCTTTGGTCTCCTCAGGATACCCCACAAATATACATTTGTAGAATTTCGGGCCCAACTTGTTCGAAGTCAATTTCTTGACATAAGCTTCGCAACCCCAAATCCTTAGATAGGACAAGTTGGGCTTTCATCCGCTCCATTGTTCATATGGAATCTTATCTACAAACCTTGACAACACACTGTCCAGTGCGTGAGTCACAATCTCTAGGGCATAACCCCAAAACTATGTGGGTGGATTACTAAAAACTCATCATGGACCTAACCATTTCATGTAAAGTCCTATTCCTCTTTTCAAATACACCATTATGCTGGGGTGTACACAGTGAGGTGAGTTTTAATACTATCCCATATTCCTTCAGGTATGTTTAATTCACCTTGCCTTAGTTGGCATAATTGTCATTTTGAGATTATCCTTATTGTCTATCTTAAGAACATATTATTATAAAACAGTTCCACAAAGAATATTATTTACACTCAAGGACAACAATCCATTAGTAAAGTAATATTCTCGTTTGTCCTATGTGGACACAGAAATATAATTTCTAGAAACTGAAGAAATATCATAATAATCCACAAGTTTCAAGAAACAAGCCCATAGGCAAAATCGGATGATAAGATCTTATAGGAAATGTAGCACCACGTGCTTCATATCCAACTGGTAGGTCCACCTCTTTCTCAACGAGCAATCTACTCTGCCATAGTCCCTGTACATCAGTCAAATGTGAGTACCACATCTTGTGTCAGTGACCCAAGATGTTGACAAGAGAAGTTAATCTCAAGAACGTACTTGATGAAGAAGTAACATTCTTCTTCCTTTTTGCTAGGAAGGCCTTACAATGTTTCCTCCAGTGGCTAGGATTCCCACAGTGAGGACAAACACCTTTCCTATCTACAACAGTTCTTTCCGATGACTTCTAAGCCATTTCCTTCTCACTTGAGTTGGCTTCAACCAACGTCAATGTTTCTGACATTTTCATGCCTAACTCAGTAGCCTTCAACATATCCAGAAGCTCAAAAAGGGTATTCTTCTTATCATCCTCAATGAAGTCATAGACAAATTAAGAGTAAGAATCCAGCAAAGACTATAATATTAGGTCATCGTTAAACTCTTATTAAGTCTGCATCCCACAATCTCAAGGCTGTTCATATACTCAGTTAACTTGAGTATATGACCGCCAATTTTGGTACCCTCTTCCATCCTACATCTGCATAACGACTAAGACACCATATGCTTCTCATTTCTCTGAAGAAAATAAAGAATAGAAGCTAAGTCTATTTTTTGGCACTGCTATCGTAGTAATGGTGTCATTGATGCAAGCACAATGTATCTTGTCATTTTTTCTTTTGCATCATGTGTATGCTTCACATATACATACCCAATCTCATGGATAGAGCCATCAGCAAGCTCTGGTGACAAAGCCTACTCAATCGTGTATAATCTATCGCTTGATTGAAGTATATTGTTTATACTTCTATACCAGTCAACAAAATTCTTACCATTCCATTTCTCTCCTAGTTTGATGATTTGTCACAATGATGTTGGGATCATTTTGCTCAATTTTGAGTGAATCTACAAGTTCAGAATAATTAACCATTATTACAATGTTTATTATTATTATTATTTGATAAGGCCTTTATTAAAAAATCACTCCCACTAGTAACTCAGGAAAGCCTGTTGGCTTTCCTAGTGGACTGAGATCTCATCTGGCCTATTTCAAACATTCGCTTTGGCAAACAAGCCAAAATAGGTTGATTAGGTAGGCCAAAAACCTTAATCCACACTAGTTAATAGCTCCTACTACCAACCTGAAATGTGAAACAAGCCAATAAGCCAATCACACAATTCAATGGCCTAGCCATCGTCCTCGAGTGTGATTCTTAGTATCAGTAGAGTGGACAATACATGTCGCCACATACACACAACAAGTGTACTTCTCTAATATGCCTATAACATGTTTATCAACCTTCACTTTGGTGAACAAGCAAAACTGTCATCTTAAGTTAACCCATTACCATTAAGGAAAACTCCAATGAAATTTAACCTCCCACTGGTAGAAGTGTACCCTTCGCTTTGGAGAACAAGGTTCTGACAAACAGTGGTTTGATTAAATCCATAGTGATGGAAGGCTTACACATGACTTAATATACTTTATTTGAGGGTTTTTATTTTACGTCTCACTAGATTATTATCTTTGTTAGAATGACATTGTTTGGCATGTTATTGAACATTCAACCTTAGCATGCATTCTAAGCAAAATATAAACGTGCCAGTACATGGCCCAACTAAAACCGATTTCCTCAAGCCTAGAGGAATTAGTGGGTCACCTAGGTATCCTGTAATAAATATCTTGAGTCTTCAAGTATGATTGGCTCGTCCTTGCTTCGTCTTCATGTACATTACAAAGTACATCATTCTAAGTTTACAGTGAAATTAATCTTAAACTAATTTTACATCAATAAATTTAGAAACCTCGATTTACCTTCGAGGGGAATAAGATGAGAAGAGAATGTAAATCGAGGAGGTAGGAGAAAGGTAGGGCACGCAGTCCCTATTTAAAAATTACAATCATACATACCCAAAAATACTTTAAAACATTCACTATAAGTCCAAGGCTCATGTACATTTTTCTAACAAGAATTATTGCATACATTCAAAACAATCAATTTTGAATTGGGTGCGTTGAATTATAAAAATTACCATCTTGAATATGTAGAATTATGCATCGATCCAGTGTTAAAATCGCTACAGCACAATTCACATCGCAACATGGTTTTATCACGCTGTGGCATAAAACCAGCAACTCCCATCTTTGACAACGCATTCACGCCGTGGTATATTCCACTTACGCCACGGCGCAATCACGCAATCTCACGATTTAGCGCGCTACATCGTCGTAACCACGCCACGACGTAGTTTTATTACGCCACGATGCAAATGCGCGTTTTCGCATTTGACGATGCTTTCATGCTGTGGCGAAGTTTTATTTCGCCGCGGTTCAAATCACATGATTGCGCGAACACACTGCATAATCACGCCGTAGTGTAGTTTTATTACACCGCGACCCAAACACGCAAATTTAGTCGCTCGACATTTTCCTACATTTGCAACGTGGTGAAGTTTTATTTTGTCGCAGCGCATTTACGTAATTCTGGTTTACGAAGCTCTATGCCGTGACACACAAGAATCGTGTCGCTGCGCAAATCGCCGTTTCTGGATTACTGTTCATATCACAAAAATGATCCAATGCGAATCCCTCAACAAATCCAGTACATCAGTTAATCAATTTAAGCAATATTAACAAATCGATAAACCAAACATTTAATATCCAGCAATCAATTCAGTTAATCAGTCAAAATACCATTAAACTATATACAATCAAGGTCCTAGGCTCTGATACCACTGTAAGTAAATTGATAGGGTAAACGCAGGGTAAAACAAAATTTTTTCCCATTGATTAGTTCAATATGTGTCTTCTAAGTTTTAGATTGCATATATACTTACCAAAGCTCTACTTGGTCATAGGTTTGAATTTCTCAAAGCTAAACTGAATGTAGTTTCTACTCTTCCAGAGCTTGAAGAGTAAATCAATATTCTAAATTAGTTAACTGATGTTACTTTGAGCTGGAGTAGTATGTTATTCACTGCTGCACTGAAGTTTGTTTTTACTGAAGTTTTTTTTTTTTGTTTCTTTGGTGATTGAGCTGCTATACTTTACTATATTTGCCACAAATTCTATGCTAGAGCAGTTTTGTTTGTATTGGTTTGTTATATGCCTGTGCTGAAGTAGTTTGGAGTAGTTTGCTACTACTGGTGCTGGGTTGTAATATATCTGCATTAGAAGTAGTTTGCTACTGAAATTTTTTTTTTTTGTGCTGGAGTAATTTGCTACTGCAAATTCTAGTTTGTAATATCTTTGTGTGCGAAGTAGTGCTGACGTTTTTTCTGTGCTGGCATAGTTTGCTACTATGTTGAAGTTGCATCTGAGCTGGAGTTGTATAATCATGTGTATTAGCTAAAGACTTATAGAGGGTCTAGTTTACAAGCAGATATTGAGAAGATTTGAAGAATTAAAGATTTATATAGAGTTTAGTTTATGGGCAGATGTTAAGAAAACTTGAAGAATTGAAGACTTATGGAGAGTTTAGTTTACGGGTAGACGTTGAGAAGACTTGAAGAATTGAGTACTTATGGAGAGTTTAGTGTACGGGCAGATGTTGAGAAGACTTGAGGAATTCATACTTGTACTTAGTTAATGTTTTCTATGTACAATGGGGGTTAATTTTGTAAAGTTACAATACTTGTGTGCTCACTATAAAAAATAAATTATATTGTGACAAAATTAATTTTATCAAAAGCTATTTTGTCACAAGTAATATATGTATTATGAAAAAAATAAAGAAACGTCACATTAAAACATTTTAGTCACTATATTTAGTTATACATGTTATAATTACAAATTATTTTGTCGCAAAAGAATTTATTTATTATTACAAAAAAAAAAAATTGTCATAATATATGCTAAAATTGAGGTATTAATGACAAAATGTTTGAGTCAAAATTTAAGCATTGAGATAAATTGTTTATCGTGACAAACATATTTGTCATCAAAAACTTTAGTCACTATATTTAGTAATACATGCTATAATTACAAACTAATTTGTCACAAAAGAATTATTTATCATTACAATAAATATATATATTGTTAAAATCAAGGTATTAATGACAAAATATTTGGGTCAAATTAAATGTGATATTTTGTGACAAAAATTTGCTAAAAAAACATACTTAATATGTATATAACTATTTGTCATTCCTCTCAAGTTTTTAGCAATAACATATATGTCATTTAAAAAAAATCATTAATAATTTTAGCATATATGTCACTAAAAAAAACTTATTAACTCATAGGATTGGGTATGAAAGACGTTGTTGATAAATCTGTGACTGAACGAAAAACTGAAAAAAAAAACTGTTGAAAATGTGTGATTGTATTTCTCTCTTGAAGAAGACGAAGACCAACTCTTTTATAGTTGGTGAAAAAACAATGAAGAAACGCAGCGTTTTGAACATATAGAATTAAACAAGACGCTGTGTTTGATTTTTCTTTGAACTATTACAGTAAACCCCCTTTCTTTACACTATTACAAATTCACCTCATTCCAAAAACATACAGGACAATTCTTCTACACTTTATCTAATATTCCCTCTCGAACAGAACTTCTCTTCAAAGATTCAGGACAACATTTCTCCCCTTCATCTAATATTCCCTCTTAAACACAACTTCAATTCCATTCTGTTTATTTATTTATTTATTTTTTGGTCTGCTACTACATTCAGTTTCTACAGTGTTTCTACTTCATTCAGCTTCAGCATTATTTTCTCAGCCATTTTCTTCTCCTGGCACAGGCACACACTCATTTTTTGCCTTCTGTTACAGCTGCATTTTTTGCAATATCAGTCAACTAACACANATATATATATATATAAACATAATAAATATATATAATTAGTAAGGAAAATAACAAAGTAGCAGGTTTGCTTGAGTGGTTAAGGGGAAGACTTGAGAGAAGAGTTTATGGGTTTGAATACCACAGTTTTTTTTTTTTTTTTTTTTTAATTCATTTCATTAATATTTAGCAGCTCCACCAATGATCTTTGCATGTTATTTACTCTTAATTCGGAAAAAGAAAAGAAAAAAACCCCACTTTAGCATATTAGAATATATCCTAATCCAATAAAAATACAATGATGTTCCATAGTTTAGGCTTCTTATATAGACTTACAAGTTATCCCAATTCCTAATCCTAAAAGAATTCTAATGGTATAATATAATGAGTATTATGTAATATTCCTAACCATACCTAGCAATACTTAATCCTAATACTACTCCAACTTCTAATAATAACTCTAGACTAATAAAACTTGACTAAATTAATTAATATTAGAAAAAGACCCTACAACCAGTATTTGATCATACAGGTGGTTGTCTCATCTTCTTTGGAACACTTTTATTCTTTTAGGTTGTCACGTACTAAAGTATATATAGTATATGATCATATGAAATTAGAAGATTAGGGTAAATTATGCAATTCAAGCTACCTTTGAGGTGGGTGTTTGATATGTGGTTTAGTTAATACTCTACTTTTATTTAATGTGTCATTTCTAATTTATTGCAATTAAGACTTTGATTGAATGATTGATTTAAACTTCTATGGGGTGAGTGAGAATATATATGCATGTAAAGGATGAATATGTATTAGCTTAAAATTATAACAAAAAAATCAATTACAATATTTATAATTATGACAACTATATATTTTATATATTAAAGATAGACATTTTTTTTTTTTTTTAAATAAGCATAAGTAATTGAGTAATTAAACAAATATAAAAACCTGAAAAAAAACTTAATGGAAAAGTTTGGGTCGTTAAATCAATCCAATACAATAAGCATAGAAAAAAAAAAGTTTATAATGCAAACGTGAAAAGAGAGTATACAATCGTAACAAAATAAAATTATTTTATTTTGCTATTTATGCATTGAATTTTGTTCTTACCCCAACACTAAGTGGTTATTATTAAAAAAATGAATAACAAACTCATCTAGTTTTATTAATTAATATTTACTTATTCAAATAATTTAATCATGAGTTTGATTAAGTCAATGAACATTTTATATTTTAATTAGTAGGATTATATTTTCTTTTATTTTGAGGGGGTCATGTAAAAATCTATAAAAATTATAAAGAGCTGAATAATATAATTTGTGTTGGATATGGTGTATACTTCTTCTAGTCTTGACAAGTTGTTTGCATGCAAAGACTCATTCGACGGTTGGGCGGCGGTCTCCCACTCACCTCCTAAACGTATATATCAATTAATGTTACCAAAAAAATTGTAATTAATTTAAGAATATATTATACTTTTTATAAAGATTTTTTATTACCTTAAAGTATTTAATTTACTATAACAGATAAACACAATTCTCATTGACGTTACCAAAAAAATTGTCATTAATTTTAACATATATTTTTAAGACATACGGTCAAGATAATCTATTTTTTAATTCCCTCCTAAACGTGTACAAATTAAAACTTTAAACCATTTTTAATTAAGTATCTTTCATATTTTAAACATCTTTCTTACTTCATTTCAATTATATATGTACAATTAAAACTCTAAACAATATTTAAGGATATTTTCTATTTTAAATATCTTTCCTAAGTTAATTAGAGCATCTCCAAAATACTCTTTATATGACCCAAACTCTTTATTATAAAGAGTTTGTCCATGAAAACAAGAGTCCAATGGACTCTTTATTCTTTAAATATAAATTAAATAGTGAGTTTAGCTCTCTACATCTAGAGAGTCAAATTTCACTCTCTATTCCAATTTTATTTAATAAATTACAAGTTTCTATGCATTTTATTATTGATTCTTTCTCCTATTAAGTCTCTTTTCTATTTATTAAGTCTAATTTAAAGAGTCTATTGAATTTGAATACAAATTTTGTTCTTTAGATGTAGAAATTAATAAAGATACTCTTTATTTATGTAAAATATGCTATTTAAAATAAAGAGCACCTTTGGAGATGCTCTTATATGTATACAATTAAAAATTGAATTCTATTTTAAATATAATTCCTATTTTAAGTATATTTCCTAACTACCTCTTTACTAACCCTTCATCTTCTTTGTTTTTGTTTTTAATTTTACCATTGTCCCCAATGAAGTCTTCACTCACGTCAAAACTCTGAACTCACCTTTTTCCTTTTCTTGTTTTTTCTCCCTCTCTCTCTCTGTCTTTACTCTTTATATCACTCATAAATTTGAGAACCAACTGCTCCTTTTTGCTTTTACGAGGAACGCCCCCAAATCTTGCTCTAGCATTCTTTCTATGTATCTTTCTCTTCTCCCCAACCAACCAATCTAGGCAACAAGAACTCACATCACTTTGTGTGTTTCTCGTTCCTCCCTCCCTTTCATTTCAACCGAAACGAAAAAGAAAGCTCGAGGAAAGAGAAGAAAAATCATATATAAAAAATGGGTCTTTTCGTTCTGAAGCATGTACATCTGTTTCACAATTCTCTATGAAACTTCACATCTTTAATTTCTCTGTAAGTCCCTCTTTGCTCCACTTTTATCATTTCTTTTAATTCAAGTATTGCTTTTTTTTTTTTTTTTTTCGTTTTAGCAAACTGTTCCCACCCAAGGTTTTGTGAAATACCAAGTTCCCACCCCTGGTTTCATAAATCCCAGATTCTCACCCTTAAATTAACACCGTTTATTTCTTTTAAACAATTAAAGGCTAAAATAGTCATTTAACAGATTTTAATATTTTCGTTTCTTCCAAAATCTCTCTCTCTCTCATCCTCTATCCCCCACCCTGTTGATCCCGTAAATCGTCGGCCACCACAACTTTTTGCTTCACGCGGTTGCTGCTCCTTGGTTGGATTCTGGCCAATTGAAGGCACCAACACCCCACTTGACACTACCGCCGGCATCATCCCCCCACCCTCATCAAATCCCCATAACCCCCTGGTTGCACCAGCTCATTGTTCACCTAACACCACAACTGTTCTTGCGTGACTTTCGTGCACTTAGAAGCCTCGCCACCACCAATTTTCACCTCAAATCAAACACAATTAACACCTGCTCCTAATTGTTTATTGTATTTGGTTGATTTTTGTGTGTAATCAGGTCACCGGCGACCCCCTGTCATCGGATTTTTACACTCCTAAGCCATGCCCACACTAACACCAAATCTGTTTTTCTGGGAAAAAGAAAATAGATTCTCTATTTTATACTATGAACTATGGGTCCTAATTTGACATCGAGAAATCTGATTGCTTGATATAAGTTGTGTGTTGCTTGCTTTTTGAGGTATGTTATGCCTAAAAAATCAGGGCTGACGTAGGCTCACGTCAACAAGGACCAATCAGATTTCAGGAAGGCATTGTGCCATCCAGGCGCTGCCACATCGTCCAAGGACAGAAGGAGTAACGCTTTCATCCGCTTAGCAGGTAAAGGCCTGATGAGTAAGTGGATATGAGTCACCCACTTGCCAAGGCCCTGCGTGATTCAAGGATATCTTCCGTGCAACCGGCCAATGAGGAGTAGGGTAGGAACTGTACAGCACCTGCCCTCTGACAGACCTATAATCATTACTAAAACCTCTTACTATAAATAGAGAGCTCCCCTCTATTTTTCGGGATTCTAGTCTTGATAACAAAGAAAAAACACTCTCTCTCCCTCTCTGTATTTCTGCTCTCTTAAATCACTGTATGCGACCTGATTGTACTCTTTCATAAATAAACAAACTGTGGATGTAGGATTTGCTTTGAGCATCCAAACCACTTTAAAAATTGTCTTCCTTTTATTTGATTCATTTTTCAGTTCATGTGTAATTTCTAAGTCTGCTTAGCACTTTGCACGTGCGAATAGTTGGTGTCAAAATCTAGCATCAACAGTTTGACGCTAGAAGGAGGGCCTAATTTAGTATCCGCTCTTTATCAAGAATCTCTAATCAATCAAATCTGTTCGCTAGCAAATGGCCTGTGGTTTTGAAAACGAGCGAGCTAGCCCTAGCAACTAGAAAGTCCTCCGGGTACAGGATGACACTTCTCTCGAAGTGCCCCCGATTCAGCATAGTACTGTGACAGACATTCCTTCGAGCTCACAGCTTGACCCAGTTGTAATGGATTACTTGGAGAGTTTCAACTATACTCTCCAAATGGTTAACCAAAGGTTAGACCGTTTGGGCTAGGTTGTACCACATGAGTTCGACAAGGTGGTGCTACCGCCAAAAACACCTGTAGGTCGTACTAAAAAGGGAAACGGACGAAGGCCCATGCTACGCACACTACAACTCGACAAGGTAAGGGAAAACAGGTGGCAGATAGTGGGCCGAAGGGCTTTAAGAGATTAGCGAATACTGGTCATAAAACAAGTAAAATACATGTGGCTTTGCGACTTAGCGACATGTCGCATCATGAACCATCCACTCCACATCGCATGGGCACCCCCACAAGAGTGCAAGGTAAGGAAACCCCTAGCAACTGCGGGTTGGTTCTAAGCACCGTAGAGGTCGGGCTAACTCCCCGAACCTTTCATTGCCTTCACACGACTCTAGTCAGCGTGTGTCAAGATATGTCGTCGCCTTTAGCTGAGGCAAGGAAGAGTCTAATCTGTAGTCTTTCCGCAACTGTAATCATGTGGGTCGAACCCATGTTGCAGAAAGTGATCCCTATGTAGCTGTGCTACCTCAGATTGAGGAGTTACAGCGAGCTCTAAATCAGCTTAGAGCTCAGCAAAATGAGTGCGGCCAAGTCGTTGAGGCATCTCCCCTTTCTCCCATAGTGTTAGTTTCCCCTCTCCCGTCGAGGTTTATAATGCCCAATATGCAAGCATTCAATGGGAATTCTGATCCGCAGGATCACCTCTATGAGTTTAATGACCTCATGGAACTTCACTAAGTTTCTAACTTGGCAAAATGTCGTTGTTTAGTAGTGATCCTTACTGTCCACACCAAGCGCTGGTTTAGATTGCTTCCACCAGGATCTATTAACTCGTGGTAGCAAATGAGCTTGTTATTCTTAAGACATTTCTAGGCAAACAGGAAGTTCTCAATGTCGTTGGGCTATTTGAGCAACATACAACAAGAGAAGAATGAATCTCTCCAATCCTACATTAACAGGTTCCATAGGGAGTTGCACAAGGTGGGTAATACACTTGAAGAATTTGTTCGGACTCTCATTATTGTGGGAGTTCACCCACAGACTAACTTGTGGAAAAAGCTATAGTCTGAGGACGACATTTCCCTCACCAGCTTCTACGACCTTACGGAGAAGTACCTTCAAATAGAGAATTTTGTGGCGGCTCTCAATCGTCACAACCCTGGTCCTTCGACCAGTGCTACTTCGACCAGTGCTCCTTCGACCAGTGCTCCTAACTAAGGGGAGGGTAGTAGAAGAGCTGATCGTAGGTGGGCTAATGATGATTAGCAGAAGGGAAAGAAGCAGCGGTTTGAGCCCAAGAAATCTTATGCCCAGGTTCCTCATCGCGATCACGACAAGTATCAGTACATTTCTCTGAACGCGTTAGTATCAACTATTCTGGACAAGTCAGAAGAGACCAGCTTGCTCAGCCAGTGCCCATGAACAATCCCAATTTAGCAAGAAATATTGTCGTTACCATCGGGATAATGGGCACCACACCGATGAATGTTGGGCTCTCAAGCAAGCAATTGAAGATCTCATCAAGCAAGGGCACTTCAAAGAGTATGTTGATGGTTCGACTCCCATTCAAGAGAATGATCAAGAGGAACATGGGAAGAAGCGTCGTGGTCGTAATGGTCTCTACTACATGGGATCATCTTTGGAGGACTGCACCTCGCGGGGAATTCTCAAGTTTCCCAGGAAAAGTACGCTCAGGAAGCTTTTCATGACCTTGTGAGTGTGATGAGTACGGCGTCGTGACCCGCTAAAATTCACAAGGAAGAAGAGATTACCTTCTCAAAGAAATATGTGGTGCGATTGCATCATCCCCATAAGGATGTACTCGTCATCGCGCCTGAAATAGGTTGGTGTGAAGTCCACAGAATGTTAGTGGACAATGGCAGCGCTGTGAACATCATATTTTAGTGAGCTTTTGAGAAAATGCAATTGGACGTGGCAGATCTGAGGCCTGCCTCTATCCCTCTCTATGGTTTTACTGAAGATCATCTGATTCCCAAGGGAACAATTGCACTTCCTGTCACTTTGGGTGAGACCAACGAAATGACCAAGATGACATAGGTCTTACTAGTAGATTGCCCGTCCGCTTTCAATGGCATTCTAGAATGACCTCTACTATGAAGCTTTAAGGTCGTCACCTCCATTTATCATCTGAAGATGACGTTTTCCACTCTGACAGGGCATGGGAAAATGAAAGGGCCTTAGAGTGGATCTCACAACTACTATGTAAGGGCAGTACAGATGGCGTGCAAAGGGAAAGGGATACCGGTGGGCATTCTTAAGCAGGCAATGGTGATTAGTAGGATCGAGCCATAACCAGGTCCAGTGGAAGATTGCATAGATCCTTGTGTTTAGGAGGAGTATTCCCACAGTGGGCTGGTTGAGTCTGTGCCGACCAGAATGAGTCAATGCCAGTATTGAGAATAAGGAGTAATCTCAGCCCACAGCTCGCTACAGATTTAACGAGCTTCCTCAGACAAAATACCAATGTTTTTGCATGGACTCATGCTGATATGGTCGGGATTATCCTGAACATAATATGTTATGCACTTAACATCAATAGTGTAGTCAAGTTGGTTCGCTAAAAGAGAAGAGCCATGGACCTGGAGCGCTATGCTACCCTTAAAGTTGAGGTGGATAAGCTCCTCTCAAACAAGTTCATTCGGGAAGCTCACTACCCGAGTTGCATTGCCAATCTGGTATTGGTGAAGAAACCCAATGGCAAGTGGCAAACTTGCATTGATTGCTCTAACCTCAACAAATCTTGTCTAAAGGACAATTTCCCTTTGCCTAGATCAATCAGCTCATCGACGCCACCTCTGGGCACGAGCTGTTGAGCTTCATGGACGCTTACTTGGGGTATAATTTGATCCCGATGTATGAGCCTGATGAGGAACATACCTCGTTCATCACAGATCAGGGGTTGTACTATTATAAGGTCATGCCCTTCGGTGTGAAGAACGCTAGGGCAACCTACCAGCATTTGGTTAACCGTATGTTTTCCAAGCAGATTGGGAAATCAATGGAAGTCTATGTCAATGACATGCTGGTTAAGTCACATGTCGCTTTAGATCACATAGCACATCTCATTGAGATGTTTGACGTACTTCGAAGGTACACAATGAAGCTTAATCCTCTAAAGTGTTTGTTTGGAGTATCCTTAGGAAAATTCCTAGGGTATATGGTTAACCACGGGGGGATTGAAATAAACCCCGAAAAGATCTGAGCTCTCCTATATATGACAAGTCCCGCAAATCGAAAGTAAGTTCAGAGCTTGAATGGGAAGATAACGGCTCTCAGTCGCTTCATATCGAGACAATAGATCATTGCTTGCCATTCTTTAATATACTCAAGGCTAACAAGAAGTTCGAATGGACTCCAGAATGTGAGCGAGCCTTCCAAAGCATAAAAGAACATCTCGAAAAGCTGCCTCTTCCATCCAAGCCTCTTCCCAAGGAGATTTTATTCATCTACCTGTTTGTCTCCCGATATGTGGTTAGAGTAGCTCTCATTTGGGAAGAGGGTAGAGTTCAGTGGCCGGTGTATTATACGAGCAAGTGTCTTTTAGATGCCAAGACACGGTATCCAGAGATGGAACGATTAGCCTATGCCATGCTAATCGCTTCTAGGATGCTGCAACCTTATTGCCATGCCCATACCATCCATGTTCTGACCAACTACTCACTCAGGTAAATTCTTCAAAAGCCGGAGGCTTCGGGTAAGTTGCTTAAATAGGCTATGGAATTAAGCCGGTTAGATCTGCATTATAGACTGAAGATAGCAGTCAAAGGGCAAGCTGTTGCTTATTTTATTTCAGAGTTCTCTTATCGGTCGGATCGAGAACCCGAACAGACAGCCAGCAAAGTTGTCTAGGAAACTATTCGAAACTTATCGACTTAGAGCCTCTATGTTGATGGGTCTTCGAACAAAAGAAGAGTCGGAGCTGGTCTTCTACTCCTTAGTCCCGAAGGGACTCGGATTCATGGAATCCTCAGGTTTGAATTTAAAGCTATGAATAATGAGGCCGAAGCACTACCTGTTGGTCTACGACTAGCAAGAGAAATGGGGTCGAAAATAATCGACATCTATAACGACTCCCAGCTAGTTGTTAATCAAATTCTAGGAGAATATCAAGCCAAAGAAATATGATAAGCTATCTGAGGAAAGCTAAGGCTGCGCTCGAGTCTTTCAAGTACTATATGATTAGTCAAATTTTGAGAGACAGTAACTCTATTGCAGATGCTTTGGCAAAAATAGCCTCCTCGCTGGACTCCGATGTCTCGGACAACATTCCAATTCAGTACATCGAGGTTCCTAGCATCAGCTCGCCTGAGCAAGCCATAGCTACGATCGAATCTACTTCTTGGATGACTCAAATTTTCAATATCTCCGGGATAGGACTCTACCCAGTGATAAAACTGAGGCAACAATCCCGTGAACTAGAGCTGCTTATTGCACACTAATCGAGAACCTACTGTACAAGTGAGGGTTTAGCAATCCCTTTCTTCGATGTGTAACCAATGATGAAGTAGGCTATATCATGAGAGAGATACATTGGGTGATCTACGGTAATCACACTGTCGCACGATCTCTCACCAATAAGATTATCTGTTAGGGATATTATTGGCCTCTACTTCACGAGGACGCCCTCAACTTTGTGAAGAAGTGTGACAAGTACCATAGGTTGGCGAATGTTCTGTGAGCCTCTTCCCACCAGCTAACGACAATGACCAATCCCTAGCCATTCTATATATGGGGAATTGATCTCATCGGGCCCATGCCAACCAGTAAAGGGGGCGTCAAGTATGTAGTGGCCGTAGTGGATTATTTCACTAAATGGGTCAAAGCTGAGCCTCTGGCTGCGATCACTACCAAGAAGCTCAAAGACTTCGTCTTCAAGAATATAGTGTGCCGCTACGGGATCCCTCATGCACTTATCCCTCATACACTTGTGTGTCAAGTATGCAGTGGTCATAATGGATTATTTCACTAAATTGGCCGAAGTTGAGCCTTTGGCCATGATCACTACCAAGAAGCTCAAAGACTTCGTCTTCATGAACATAGTGTGCCGCTACGGGATCCCTCATACTCTTATCTCTAGTAATGGGAAATAGCTCGACAATGAGGAATTCAAGCAGTTTTGCGACAAGTTGGGGATTCATAAAAAAGTTTGCCTCAGTAGCAAGACCGCAAGCCAATAGTCAGGTTGAAGCTATCAACAAGACCATTAAGCACACATTGAAGGCCAAGCTTGGCACAGCCAAGGGAAATTAGGCTGATGACATCCCAGAAGTCGTATGGGCATTTAGGACATCTCTGAGAACCTCCACTTCAGTAACACCCTTCTCGCTAGCATATGGCTACGAGGCAATGATCCTAGTGGAAGTAGAAACTAGTTCACTTCGGAGGAAATTTTTTAACGAGGTAGACAGTAAAGCACTCTTGTGAGCGAGTCTGGACTTGGTCGAAGAACTCCGCGACAAAGCTCGGTTAAGGATAGCTTCCTACCAGTAACAAGCAAAAAGATTCTTCGACTCTAAGGTTAGGAGAAGGGACTTTCAAGTTGGCAACCTAGTTCTAAAAGAAGTCCTTCTCGGTACGAGGGAACCGAGGGCAAGGGTATTAGGACCCAACTAGGAAGGTCCATACCACATCGTAAAGGTAATACGACCAAGGACTTATCACCTTAAAAGGCTCAGTGGTTCCGAAGTGCTGCGAGCTTGGAATGCTGAACATCTTTGCCCCTATTATCAGTAATTCTTAACTCGCTTACAACTTTGATTATTTCTTTGAACTTGTAAAATTTTCCTCCTTGTAAGCATTATGAATAAGATTGTCTAGATTCTTCTCAGAGAAAAACTTGTGTCGTGGTCTCAAGTCTTTTGTTAATAATTTTGTTCTTTGTAATATTTTGCAAGTTCAATGGTTAGACAAGTCATATTTGTCTTACAAAGTACTTAAATTATAAAAGTGCTATCATAAGTGACCAAGAGTTCCTTTTATATATTAAAAAAGTATGTACAAGAAAGCGACAAGGAGTTATAGAAAGCTAAAAAAAAGTTGGGAGAACTATAAAGACAGAAAAAAGGGCAATCATTGATCTTCATCTCTAGGCCCCCCGGGCGCGACCTCCTGATCCTTTGGATGATCATTAGCCTCTGGATCATCCATCTGATCTTTGGAAACATTCGGCTGATCATCTTCTAGAGGAGGTTCCTGTTCCTCTTGCTGCTTGGCCTCTTCAGCTTGAAGCATAGAAACAAGGATGGACTGGTATTTGTCCAAAAAGTTGGAGATGTCCATCTCGAGGTTCCTCAATTGCAAGCTGTAGATGACTTGTATTGCCCAGTGAGTAGCCATCCTCTCGAGCTTGAGGTTTTGTCGCTTCATCAGCTTAGTCAATGAAATAGCTCGCCTTTGAGACAGCTCAAGGTCTACCACCATTGCCTTCTTCTACTTCTCAGAGTTCTCCCACTGCTGAGTCGACTCTTCTTCATGATAAGAGCTTGAAAATATATATTTTTTTAGTGATTCAATTGGATTATTTGTGGAAAAATGTGTTTAATTTGTGAAATTTGAGTTAATTATTTTATAAATACCTTTTGCAGATCACAGGTGTAGTTTGAGTATTTTCATATTAAAAACTGATATTTGAAGGAAAAATAATTATGTCGATGGAATTTGTGATGATTAGGAACAAACAGTGCAAGAATCGAAATTGAAACGAGAAAGTTGTGACGCGTCGAAGATACAACATAAAATCTGGAAATCCTTCAAGATGAGCATGCTTTGATGTTTCGATCATAACCTGAGCTGTAGAAATTGGAATTTGATGATTCTTGTGGCGTTGGAAAGCTTATTCAGAGAGATACAAATTTTGTGTTGATTACTTCACCAAATTCTAAAGATTTAAGACTCGTGGGACAGAAAGAATGATCGCCATAGCAGCCTTTTATTATCGCCGCAGCGATGGATCACAGACCTATTTGGGTTGTTGTATTATCCTAGTCTGAATCTGAATGGTTCAAGGTATTTAATTCTTTCCTAATTAACATCCAAACCCTAGCACTATAAATAAGGGTCTTTAATTATTTTTTAGGGGGGATTAGAGAAGGAGAAAGGACGACTACTATTTTGGAGATCGAAATTCTTGCAGTTCTCGTTCGCCAATTAGAGAAGTTTTTCTATTTTTCTTTCTTGAACTCATGTTATTGAATACAATGGTTGTTTTTATCACTGCAATTATGAACTAAATCCCTTTTCTAGGGCTAAAGATGTAGCCCAACTTATGAATATGTGTTGACGTTATTGTTGTTGATTTTTAGTTGAGCATTAATTCTAAGTTTTATTATTGTGCATAATGCTTTCAATTCTTATGGATCCGAGAGTTGAATGATATCATGGGTCAGGTTGAGATCGAGAGATGAAGCCTGATTAGTCTAAGGTAATAAAACCATAGATTGAGCGAATGCTAGAGATAGGTTACCGCAATCTGTGAGGTTCTGGTAAATTCTATAGAACTTAATGATCTCTTAGCTTCTAAATTCAACTTAGAGATATTTTGGGTTGTTGCTTAAGGGTTAAATCGCTAATTGTTTGAGAGCAAGTTAGTGGAATATTAGGGAGTTTGGCCTCTAGAGTAAGCTTAATTAGGTTAGCAATAATTTTCAATGCATAGGATTAAATTGGTGTGAAATATGTTCCCTAGGTTTAGTCATATTGATTTGTTTACCAAAGTATTAATAAAATTCTGCTTTTGTTTAGTTTTTAGTTTGTTTTATTTTTCATTAATTCATTCTTAAAATTTTGTTTCATCAAATAGCAATAAAATAGACTAGTTTGGTATTTGGTAGATAGTTCTCTTGGGATTCAACACTAGTTTACTCGAGCTTTACCACTTGCGCGATTTCATACACTTGCGAATAGCATGTCAAGTTTTTGGTGCCGTTGCCAGGGAACTATTTTGTTTTACCAATATCTATACGAAATATTTAGTTGTTGATTTGATGTGTTTTATTTTTGCTTAGAAATTAATTTTTGTTTTTGTTTTGTTTGTTTCTTTTAGTTAGAACATGGAGAGCTTACGTTCCAAAGGTGGTGGTGATTTTAATCCCTTAGATTCTAAGATCGAGAGAAC
The DNA here is from genome assembly GCF_008641045.1 of Pistacia vera. Classification (NCBI taxonomy): domain Eukaryota; kingdom Viridiplantae; phylum Streptophyta; class Magnoliopsida; order Sapindales; family Anacardiaceae; genus Pistacia; species Pistacia vera. The sequence goes on along the minus strand of NW_022196609.1, from coordinate 42,402 downwards.
CACTAAACAGATGAGGAAAGAAAAGAGGCAAGCTAACTTAGAAAATTCAATGGGTAACATGGCAATTATAAATCCTAATGTGGAAAATCAAGAGAATGAGAATGAGGATATCATAGGAGGCAATGCAATTGGTGGAGCGGTAGTGGTTCGAAGAGCATTGAAGGACTACTGTAGTCCTACTGTTGATGGGTGCTATTCTAGCATCAGGAGACCACTAGTTCAAGCGAATAATTTTGAGATCAAGCCAACAATTATTCAAATGATTCAGCAGTCAGTCCAATTTGCTAGGTCACCAAATGATGATCCCAACTTGCATATCACCAATTTTCTAGAGTTATGCGACACATTTAGGCATAATGGAGTATCCGATGATGCAATTAGGCTGAGGCTTTTCCCATTCTTTCTTCAGGATAAAGCTACGGCTTGGTTGATTTCTCTGCCATCTGGGAGCATCACGACATGGAACGAGTTAGCTCAAATGTTCCTTACTAAATATTTTCCACCTGTCAAGTATGCCAATATGAGGAGTGAGATTACCAGTTTCTACCAAAAAGACTTGGAGTCATTGTACGAAGCATGGGAAAGGTATGAGGATCTCTTACAGAGGTGCCTTCACCATGGTTTACCAATCTAGTTGCAACTACAAATGTTCTACCAAGGGTTGCTGCCAACTATTCAAGCCATGATAAATGCTGCAAGTGGAGGAGCCTTGAACAATAAAACACCAGAGGAAGCATACAATCTGATTGAAATAACGGCAAACAATAACTATATGAGGACTTCGGAGAGAGCTTTAACAAGGAAATCAGCGGGAGTGCATGAAGTTGACGGTCACACCGCATTGGCTGCTCAACTTTCAAACATCCAGAAGCAATTAGGTAATGTTTTAAAGAGAAATGCAATTGAATCCTCTTCTCTAACATGTGAACTTTGTGTAGGAAATCATTCATCCAAGGATTGTTAAGAAGGGAATCCGTTTGCTCAGCTTGAACAAGCTAATTATGTCAATAATTTCCAAATAAGGCAAAGGAATCCATATTCCAACACATACAATCCGGCATGAAGGAAACACCCGAACTTCTCGTGGAGCAACAACAACGAGCATAAACAACCTCTTGTTTTTCAAACTCAAGAGCTAAAATCTAACTTGGAGAATGTGCTTACCAAGTTCATGGAAGAGACAAGCAAAAGGTTTGAGAAGACTGAAATCCTTGTCCAAAATCAGTCAGCCTCTATTAGAAACCTTGAGACTCAAATGGGGCAAATCCATAACATATTAGTGGGAAGAGTTCAAGGAGTTTCAATACAGAGAAGAATCCCAAGGAACAAGTGCATGCAATCACCTTGAGGAGTGGAAGAACTTTGGAGAACTCATAGGGTGAAAAACAAAAGCAAGAACAAGAGAAAGATTTGAAGGAAGAGCAGAAGAACGATCGCCGTGGCGAGGAAATTTATCGCCGCGACGAGTGTGGAAATTTATCACCGCGACGAGTGTGGAAATTTATCGCCGCGATGAGTGTGAAAATTTGGAGAAGATCGTCTGCATGAACGACGTTCACCGCGGCAATGATAATTGTGGCCGCGACGATCGTGAAGCAGCTCTCGAATTGTTAGAAGTTCCAACCCATCACCGCGGCAATGAATCTAGTCGTCGCGACGAGCGTGAATCTAAGCAGAAAATTTCTTCAAGTCATGCAAACCTTTCGTACCCACACTGTTTGAAAAATCAGAAGCTTGACAAGCAATTCAGTAAGTTTATTGATATGCTTCAAAGTTTACATATTAATATCCCTTTTGTTGATATGCTAGAACAGATGCCAAAATATGCGAAGTTTTTGAAGGAGATCCTCATGCATAAGAGAAAATTCGAGGAACACGAGAAGGTCATGTTAACGGAGGAATGGAACATGCTGATTCAAAAGAAACTACCACATAAACTACAAGATCCAGGGAGTTTTACTATCCCTTGTATTATTGGTAGTTGTTATTTTGATAAAGTCCTATGCGATTTAGAGGCAAGTATAAATTTGATGCCATATTCTATTTACAGGAAACTTGGATTGGGAGAAGTGAAGCCAACCACCGTGTCTCTCTAATTGGCAGATCAATCAATAACATATCCTAAAGGGGTGGTAGAATCCGTCTTGATTAAGGTAGATAAACTGATTTTCCTGTTAGACTTTATAGTATTAGACATGGAGGAAGATCGAGAAATGCCTTTAATTCTAGGACGACCTTTTCTAGCAACGGGTAAAGCATCGATAGATGTTCATCAAGGGAAACTAATCTTAAGGGTAGGATGAGCAAGTAGAGTTTAATGTTTTTGATGTTAAGAAGCGTCCATCCGACTTAGACACATGCTTTGAGATTAGTGTCCTTGATAACATAGTGAATAAAAAATTAGAAGAAAACTACCCTAGTTCACCCCTAGAGAATTGTTTAGTCAACTCTAAGACTATGAAGGTTGACTTTGAGATGGTAGATGAACAACGATTAAAGCCCTATTTGAATGGTGAAATTAAGGATATGAGGGTTTGGATTCTCCTAGATGATCCGAATTTAAGAAAACGAAAAGTCAAGCTTACAACTTTAACCAAGCGCTTTAGGGAGGCAACCCAAGCTTTTTATTTTTCTTTTATTGATTAGTTTGTTATTTTTACAGGTGTTAATTTTCAAGTATGTTTAATTTTTATTTTTTTTCTGTTTAGTGTAAATAATTTTGATGTTGTGTTTGTTTCTCTAAATTCATAAATTTAACACGTGATGTGTGTTTTCGATGAGGTGCACCAAAAGTTTCTTTGTTTTGACAGAATTAAAAGGCAATAATGGAATGAAACGAGTTGGTGATCGAATTGTCACGCGTATTCGCACTTCACTATTGCAAAAGAGGGGAGCTTTTCTTTTTCTTTCTTTTTCCTTTTGTTTACATTTGTACATTGGGGACATTGTAGATTTTAGGTTGGAAGCAAGGGAAGTTTCTTCCCAAAGATTTCGAATTTATGGATTTATGAGAAATTTTTTACTCTTTTTTTTTTTTTTTTTTTTGGGTGGAGTTTTGTTTGAATTTGGTTCTTTTCTTGGATTAATTTATATGTCTATGATAGGAATATGATTGCAATAACATGTAACAATAGAGGACATTAATTTGTGCCTTTAATTATGGATGAATGTGAATGTTAATAACATTAGTTTGAGACCCTAGCGGTTGTGAATTGAAAGTGGTTAAGTTTATCACTTAGAGACGTTTTATGTGTGAATTTTTCATGGACATTTTTGTGATCTCAACAAACTCTAGAACTCATTTGACAATCACTGGAGGTGAAATCCTAGAGTTCACATCACTTAGGAAAGATTTAGGCTGTTTTTGGACCGATTGAGCCTTTCAAGCCGACCCTTTTTATTATCATCGCTAGTTAACCCTTTGAGCCTTTTAAACATAATTTAGCCTTGTTTTTCTTCTTTGAACTTAATTTTTACCCTACCCTGATTATGAGCCTAAAACACAATCCTACCCATTTTATCTTTAAGAGACTTAATTGTTATTCAAGCTTAGTACGAGTATTGGTGAGGAAGTGTAGTTTTGCCACAACCCAGGTTTTTGCGAAGAAATTGGTTGGGGACTGTGGAGTGCTTATAAGATCAGTGGGGCTGTGTGTGTGTTTTTGTAATATACTTTATAGCTAGTAATTCTTTGAGAAATATAAGATAAAGTCCACTAAATAACTTTTATAAACATATATACATAATGTAAAATCCGAAAATTCTAATTTTAATTCATATAAATATATACACAAAATACTAATATACTTTAGTAAGCACAAGGTAATCTTGAACAGTGTCACCAACTCCTCTACTTCTTGACGTCTCACCTGGTTGTAAGTCATCTAGTACCTGCAAAACAGTAAAATAACAGAGTAAGCACTAATTGCTCAGTCCCTAAACCAAACTGCACTATTATGTTTCCTCCGTTACTCATGTTCTGATTTTCCTTTTCTCAACTTTATTCTTTGATAATATTCTTCATTCTTTTCTGATATTCTGCATTCTTTTCTGATACTCTGATTTGCTACTTACCAACGTGAAAAGACAATGAATAAAATTATACATCGTCGAGCACATGAGAAATACTTAATCATGTAAGTAGCATAATACATATGCAAAATAATAAACTTTCTTGAGAAAAGAACTTTCTTTTCTTTTCTTTTCTATTTCTATTTCTCTTATGCTGTATCTCTTTCTTTTCTTTTATGTTTCTCTTTCTTTTCTTTCTTCTTTTTGGTTTGCCGATCGGACTAGGTTGATGCATGGATTTGGAACCTGGCCATGTGAGTGGGTATAGTCCTCATCTACATGCACTACTCACAGACTGTACAAATACTGTATCTCTCTGCTGATGTTGCTCACTCGTGGCGGCATGTATGTGGGCATTTCTGTCACTCATGGGTTCCCCATCGCAAAAACCTTATATCATAGCATGCTGTAGAAAGAGAATAGAAAGAGATACTATACACATTTCAATATGAATTTCCAAGCTATGGAAATTCTACACTTGCATTCTTTAGTAAATGAGAAAATATACATATTTGAAAATTACTAGTCATTTTCTTTTCTTTCTTTCTCATTCTTTGCCAACATATTCTTTCATATTCTCATTTACTAAATCAAGGCTATATATATAATCATGTGCACAATATATGCATGATCAAGCCAATTCTTTAATATGCTTTCCAAATTCACATATACAAACTTGCAAATTCATTATGGCATAATGGTATGTCATGACATATTCTACCATTCTCTACTATCACAATTACCATATCAAAATAACACTTTAACTTGCAATTCCTTTCTAACACTTTCATGTGCTATTTAAAAAGTAGGAAAGGTTCAAGTAACTAGAACCAAACACTAAGGGCCATTTCTCTCATGGAACTAACATGACCAAGTGATATTCTAAATTTTGGCAAAACAATATGCACCCTTGAATACTAACATTTACACTTGGTTAAGCCCATACATAATCTTACTACTTCAATTCAAGACTTTAACTAAACATTTCTTCATTAGGGTTTAGCCAACTCATGCATGCATTTTCTCTTTGGATTTTCATCAAACACTTCATATACACAAGCAACTACCATGTCGGCTACACTTCCACAACTCTCTAATTCAACCAAATTGTGAGCCAAAAACTCACTGACTATAGTATCAAACCTGGCCAAATTCATCACTTCTCTACACTCCAAAAATTTCAACACAAAATCTTCCACAACTTCACCAAATCATCACATAACCATACACCACTTCTCATGGCTAGAATTTATACATCATTAAACATCAAAAACGGCTAATAATTCTCTCATACCATCACATACAAACATGCAAAAATTCATTCAACACAAGTCTTGCTCAAATCAAGGTTAAAATTAGGTTTACTTACCTTGAATATGTGAGATCACTTCCCTTTTGCTCTAAATCTCTTCCTCTTGGACCCAGATCATACAAAAACCATAAGAATTTAAAACTTTAAAGTTTAATCACACTCCTTTTGCTAGAATCTTACCTTAGGATGCTTTAGGATTGAAAATCCCCAAAAATCCAAACCAAATCCTGTGATTTTCCTTTGAAATTTGGTGAAGAAAATTGAGAGAAAATGGGGTAAAGGTGGCGTGAACAAGGGCTGAAGGTGTGTTAGAGTTTCTTCAAATAAAGCCTTATATCAAATAATATAAACATGTATTCCCATTTTGCCCTTGCACTTTCTATGAAATTGCATCTATGTCCTTTAATCAATTACAAAAATACCCTCATTTTTATTATCTTCTTCACATTATTTTGGTTCCTTTCACTTCCCACTTTTTCATCTAATTATGAGTGAAAAGACCATTTTTCCATTTTACCCCTAATGAACTTTTAAGGAATTTTCTTCACATTAGTCTAAGGTAACTTCAAAGAAATCCAACTAAGGGTATTAGGGCATAAGTAAAATTATGTATCTTGATGTGGGTGCTAAAGTTTTCTACTTTCTTCTTATTATTTTTGTAAAAAAATGAAAAAAAACATTTAGGCAAAAAAGAAAAAGAAAAAAAAGAGAGAGAAAGAAAAGAAAAGTGGGCATTGAAAAGCATTGTGAGGATTTGAAATTATGCAAATGGGTTTATATTACTGTCGTAAAGAAAGAGCTCGATAAAGGTTGGGAAGCTACTGAGTGAAAAAAGGAAGTGTTTTTGTACGATATTAATAAGAATGAATGAAAATTAAGTCTCTTAATTTGATTTTTGTTAATTTCCCTTTCTGTTCCTTCATGAACTCATACCCTAGCCTAACGTTACAACTTTTACAAAGACCTATTGATCCAAGGTAGTGTGAATTTCTACATTAGTAGAGAGTGGTTTGAAAAGTGAGCCTATGGAGTTTGATTCCATGATTCACCTATAAGTCATAACCCCAATACTGAGATCAAAATTTTGTTCATGAATGTTATGCATAAAATCATCCGGGTTTGTAGACTAATGGTTGTGGTTGTATGGATGTTCTAGGGTCGATAACGAAAATGAAATTAATGTTTGCATTGTCTATGAGTTTAGGTGATTTTTAATTATTCTATTTGTTTTGGGTATATGCTATTTTTGAGACAACTTTATGAATTGATCCAAGAATTTTTGTCAGTTTTTGTTCTTTTTATGTTTATTTTTATTTTTGGAGTTTAGGTTAAGTTTACTGTGGATGTTTGTACGTATCATCGCTGGAAACCCTCACGAGACTATAACTCATCCAACTAGGGTCGCCTAGGGGTTTAAAGGCTTGTTGCATACACTAAATGCAATCGTGTCAATCTACGAAAGTGATTTAGGATAGTTTAGATATAGGTTTTAATGTTTTAATTGTTTGTTTTATTTTCAAGCTTAGAGACTTGTTTTATCGCTTAGTTTGCTAGGGACTAGCAAGAAGCTGGTTGGGGGTTGTGATAAGAGCTTGAAAATACATATTTTGTTAGTGATTCAATTGGATTATTTGTGGAAAAATGTGTTTAATTTGTGAAATTTGAGTTAATTATTTCATAAATACCTTTTACGGGATCACGGGTGTATTTTGAGTATTTTCAGGTTAAAAACTGATATTTGAAGGAAAAAGAATGATGTTGATGAAATTCGTGATGAGTAGGAACAAATGGTGCAAGAATCGGATTTGAAACGAGAAAGTTGTGACGCGTCAAAGATACAACGTAAAATCTGGAAATCCTTCAAGATGAGCATGCTTCGATGTTTTGATCATAACTTGAGCTGTAGAAATCATAATTCAATGATTCTTATGGAGTTGGAAAGCTTGTTCAGAAAGCTACAAAGTTTGTGTTTATGACTTCACCAAATTCTGAAGATTCTAGACTCGTGGGACAGAAAGAACGATCGCCACGACGATGGATCATGGGCCTGTTTAGGTTTTTGTATTCTCCCAGTTCGAATCTAAATGGTTTAAGGCATTTAATTATTTTCTAATTAATCTCCAAACCCAAACACTATAAATAAGGGTCTTTAATAGTTTTTAAGGGAGATTAGAGAAGGAGAAAGGACGGCTACTATTTTGGAGATCGAAATTCTTGCAGTTCTTGTTCGCTAATTAGAGAAGTTTTTCTATTTTTCTTTCTTGAACTCATGTTATTGAATACAATGGTTTTTTTTTTTTATTATCGAAATTATGAACTAAATCCCTTTTCTAGGGCTAAAGATGTAGCCCAATTTATGAATACGTGTTGACATTATTGTTGTTGATTTTTAATTGAGCATTAATTCTAAGTTTTATTATTGTGTGTAATGCTTTCAATTCTTATGGATCCGAGAGTTGAATGATATCATGGTTTAGGTTGAGATCGAAAGATGAAACCTGATTAGCCTAAGGTAATAAAACCATAGATTAAGCGAATGCTAGAGATAGATTACCGCGATCTATGAGGCTCTGGTAAATTCCATAGAACTTAATTATCTCTTAGCATCTAAATTCAACTTAGAGATATTTTGGGTTGATGCTTAAGGGTTAATTCGCTAATTGTTCGAGAGAAAGTTAGTGGAATATTAGGGAGTTTGGCCTTTAGAATAAACTTAATTAGGTTAGCAATAATTGTCAATGCATAGGATTAAATTGGTGTGAAATCTACGCCCTAGGTTTAGACATATTGATTTGTTTACCAAAGTATTAATAAAATTCTGCTTTTGTTTAGTTTTTAGTTTGTTTTATTATTCATTAATTCATTCTTAAAATTCTGTTTCATCAAATAGCAATAAAATAGACTAGTTTGGTACTTGGTAGGTAGTTTTCTTGGGATTCAACACTTGTTTACCCAAGCTTTTCTACTTGCGCGATTTTGTATACTTGTGAATAGCATGTCACTTCGCCACCTTCGCTTGATCGGTGCTCACCTTTAGCTCATTCTCTTTCTTGCTCAGCTTCTTGCTGAGTCTTGCCACTGTTTGTTGGAGCTCTTTGTTGTCCCCCTCCCTTTTCTCAAGCTCAACCTTCTGAAAGTCTATAGCCCGTAGTGCAGAATCTTTCTCTGCTAGGTACTGATCCACCTGGATACGAACTACTTTAGCCTCTGTATCCATAACCGCGAGGTCCTGCTTCAGCTTGGCATTCTCCTCCTTCAGCTCGTGGAGATTACCGGTAGATCCATATCGATCTTCTATTAGGCTATAGTTAAGGCAGGCAAGGACTGCATAGGAAAATAGACAAAAGTTGGTTTCTTTCTCTCAAGATTATAAAGAGCTAAGAAAGTTCTCAAAGGAAACATGCCATTTTACCTAACTGTGCAACTACAACGCCGTAGCCACCAGGTCGAGAGGCCACGAACTTCTTGAAGGCCTTGGTGAGCTGGCATTCCAGCAGGGTATACATTATCGGCTGTAAGTGCTTCGACAGTTGCCTTAGGGAATCCAGCATGAATGGGTCTGGCCCCGAGGAGGCAGGTATGTCCTTAACCCGTTGCTTGCCCGCTCTCTTCTGAGCAACTGTGGTCGCTCTAAATCCCTTGCACGAGCTCCCGGGGGTTATCGATGTGCCAAGGGGGCCCATCAGGGGCACTCCTAAGCGAGTGACAAGGTATGGATGAGTCCTCTCCGATAGCACCCTGAAGGCTTCTAGCTCTGACTCTGTTTCCTTCTTGGCGGTCAGTTGTTTCCTTTTCTTGGTCTTATGGCCCATGGTTTTCTACTTTGTGGCACGAGCAGCCATGGGCCGAGAAGCTTATGCGTATCGCTTCATGAGTGGTTGCCCTTTGGCTCTGATCCGTATCCCTCCTATGGGGACAACATTGGGGGTCGCTTTGACTGGCTCAATCGGGTTGACCTGGGAGAATACAAACCCCTTAGCCCTAGTAGGCGGCTTCAGAACCCTTGGTGGCATAGTCGCTGCATGACATGAAAATATGTTAACAAAAATGTCATCCTTGGTTCAAGGCTAAAAGTTCTTCTGGATACGAAGATACTTACAACCTAGAGTTTCTAAAGACACGTCGAGGCTAAAAAAATCCGTACTTTCGTAAATTGGCAATGGTCACAAGCAGTTTTGCGTCGCGACTCTAATCAGGTAAATGACCAAACTCTTTGATGCGACTAAAATCTGCTAGAGCCGATAACCTGGTCATCTTGTTCTTAGCAAAAATGAAAAATTCCATTAGTCTTAACTACTAAAAGAGAATAAAAAGAAAGGATAGTTTGGAAAACAAAAGGGAAAAACCTACTCGGCTCCTTAAATTTACAAACACCATCATACTCGAAGAAGAAATATTTGGTATCGTAAGCCCCAACGTTGCTGAAGTAACCAAATATCCCTCCCTCGATCATAGATCGCTTCGAGAGATAGAAGGAATCTTTGTCCTTGCTTTTATTCAAGTAGTAAGTGCATGCGAGTTCTAACATTGTTAGCTCACCGAGCTCGTGTTTGCGACATGTAATATACATAGCAATAGATATCATATAACCATTGGGTGTCAGTTGGAATGGGGCGACCTCTAAGTGATCAAGGATCGATCTAATGAAGGGGTGAAAAGGTATTGTCACCCAGCATTTGAAGATTGACTCTGAGATCGTAGCCATTCCCTCTTTGGTGGGGGGGGGGGTCCTGAGTGCTATGCGACCTATACTGGTAGATGTTTACGTTAATCATAAACTGGTCTACCACCTTTTAAATCTCATCTGCAATGGCTGCTGATATCACTGCCTGTATGGGATCCGCCAAGGTGCTCAGGGGCTGCGAGCTAGTTCCAGTAGCTGTTCTCATCTCTGAAGCGTCTATTGCTCTAAAAGTCTGAAAAGGTGCGACACAAAGAGGTGACTCAGTCTCCGTACACAGTGTTTCGTATGATGACTCGAAAGAGTAAGAAAAACCCTAAACATCCTTGAGAACAAGTTCCCAAGGATCTGTGCCCTAGGTTTTCGTTTTTTAAGAGTGTTCCCCTTTGAACACTGCCAAAGGATGTGCATCATAAAAATTTACCAGTCATTCAAACCCAACATTGCTATGTAAAAATTGAGCTTTTAACAGGAATGAAAAGAAGAAAGGAAAGAGTATTCCTTACCTTTTGGTTACTGGGGAAGAACGTTCTATCGTAGCGGCGAGCGCGCATCAATTGGAATAAGGATGAACTGGTTTTCCGAGTGCAAAAAAAGCTGTTTTTTTCTCCTGCGAAGATTTGAGTTCTGTAAAAATCATAAAGTGGGGTTGGGATTTTAAAGGGAAGAAGGCAACGCTTGGTTTCCTTCGCATTGACATTTGGGCGGGACGTGTTCCTAGCCGTTGGATGCGACTACATGTCACCAATCCTCATGAAGAGTAATCTTCACACTTAGTGAAAATCAATAGATGTTTCCCTCCATTAAAGAAACCAAACATCGGCATGGTTATCTTCATGACATGGAATGTGCCCTCATCCGCATTTATTGCTTTAAAAGAGAATATCGTTTCAGCATAGCTTGCATTTAATGTCATGGTTGACACTTATTGCGCAAAGGCACGTCTATCAGATAAATGTTACTTTATTGAATAGGCCAGTTGTCAAGCACAACAGATTACAATTGAAGAGATCGTTCAAATGAAACACTCCTGTTCATGTATTGAGCTCGAAGCGAAGTGACCTCCGATTTTCGACAAGAATTTTCTAAGTGCGTTCAGGTTTCAAGTCGCTTGTGAAGTTCGCCAAGCCCACATCGCTAGTCTGGTAAAATCATGAACTTCTTGTTATTTTAGATGTACTCTGCTTGTAGCTTGCACAAGTGATCCTCGAGATGAGCCAAATCATAGCATAATCACGAAGTTCTCAAAGTTCAAGCCTTGAACCTTAAGAACTGGGGGGCTTCTGTTATGCCTAAAAAGTCAAGGCTGACGTAAGCTCACATCAGCAAAGACCAATCAGAATTCAAGAAGGGATTGTGTCGTCCAGGCGTTGCCACATCATCCAAGGACAGAAGGAGTAACACTATCATCCGCTTGGCAGGTCAAGGCCTAGCGAGTGAGTGGCTAGGAGTCACCCACTTGCCAAGGCCCTACACGATTTAAGGCTGTCTTCCATGCAACCAACCAATGAGGAGCACGGTAGGAACTACACGGCACCTGCCCACTGACAGACCCATAATCATTACCAAAACCTTTTACTATAAATAGAGAGCTCCCCTCTATTTTTTGGGATTCTAGTTCTGATAACAAAGAAAAAACAATCTCTCTCCCTCTCTATATTTCTGCTCTCTTAGATCGTTGATGCGATCTGATTGTACTCTTTCATAAATAAATAGACAGTGGACGTAGGATTTGCTTTGAGCATCCAAACCACTTTAAAAATAGTCTCCCTTTTATTTTATTCATTTTTCAGTTCACATGTAATTTCTAAGTCGGCTTAGCACTTTGCACATGTGAATAGTTGGTGTCAAAATCCAGCATCAACAAGTTAGAAGTAGAGGTGGTTGAGTTTTTGCTTTTTGAGGCCAAGGGATTTACCGCAGCAACTGCTCCATGCATATATTTAATAAAAAAATCAACTAATTAATAAATTTATGAAAACAAAGTTTGGGTGGAATAATAAATTAAATGTTTAGAACCTACAATGGTCTTTGGCTGGATAAGTTCCAACTAAAGGAATGGGCTTGGAGCCTCTCTTCTAGTCTTCTCTCGGCTGCTTTTTTGGTGACTTGTTGGTGGAGTTTGATGGAGATGAAGAACAACAAACGGTACCAAAGGGAGAGAAGTTAGAAATGAAAGATGTCATGGTGATTAGTGAAGAAGCTGAAAGTTGAAGAATGGCTTCATTCGCACCACATCTTTTTATATACACAAGATAATGCAATTACTTCCCTCTTAATTTTTACTTATCTTAGTTTTAAGTCATACTGAAACTTGAATCATTGGATATTTATGTAATTGTTATGTGGAGGAGAGGAGGATATTGAGAAGAATTAGGATGAGTTTTGAGTTGGTGGTAGCGACGATGATGGTGGCCATGGCTTTAAAAGGATTTGGAGCTGGTGAGATGATGAAGAAGAATAAGATGGGAGGGCAGTTTAGTAATAGTATCATTTGCATATGTGTTACAACCTAACGGTCACTAATGGTGTTACTTTAAGGGTGGAATTCTGGAATTTATGAAACCAGAGGTGGGAACTTGCCATTTCGCCAAACCTTGGGTGGGAACAAGTCATTTACTCTATTTTTTTTTTTTTTTGCATTTCATCTTCGGTCTCTATTGATTTTGTTCTTTGATTAGCAACGTTGTTTCTCTCAAGTTAAAATATATTTACAGAATGAATAACCTAAATTACCCCTTTTACTAACCCTTTATCTTTTTTTTTTTTTTTTCTATTTCAGTATTGTTGTTGATCTTTCCCATGAAGTAAAATCAAATCTTAATTAATAGGTCTAAATAATTTTTTTAGTTTTCTTCTTCATGTACAATTTGATATAACGAACGTAATAAAGAAAATTATGTTTTAATTAGGTTATTGTTATTTTTTTTCCTTCTCTCTATATGTATATTCCTATGACCTTTTTTTTTTCTTTTTCTTTTTCTTTTGCAGAATGAAAAAATGATCAAGAAGAGACCATCAACATATGGATGCTTTCAATTTTTATCAATAAAATAGTTGTAGTAGACTATCTTTAGCTTTTATGTGTTACACGTACATAAAGGTTAAAATTTTAATGTTGTTGACTTTATATATTTTAATAAATTTTTCCTTGTTATAATTTCATCTTAAGCTGACTGTGATATATGGATTCATAGTTTTGATAATGATGATAGATGCATGTTCCATTGCGGAAAAAAAAAAAAAAAAAAGCAATTATTTATAATTTTATTTATTAAATGTGAAACGTATTTATAAAATTGTTAGATCAAATTGATATAAAACAACTTTTGTTACTCTTTTAAATTATTGACAAGATACTTTTTTCACTTTTAATATTAACAAAAAATTATATAAGGTCTCAAAATTTAATGACTTAAATTTTTGTCACTGCACTTGTTGTGTGTGATTTTTCTATCAAGCTCAGGCCTTCACGAGGATATAGCTCAACCAAGAACTAGCTTAGCAATGATGATTGATCAGTCCAGCATAAGCTCATCGAGCTATAGATCGACCCAGCATAAGCTACTCATGAGCAATTCGAGCAATCATTCAATCAATCCTCAGATTACTTCAGATCCCAGATATTATGGGAATGACCAGATCAACATCGATCACAGCACTTAATCACGAGAATATCATAATTGCGATTCAGATCAATTGTAATCCCCTTAATTTCACTCTTTTCTTTGTACAAATCTTGTATAAAAACCCCCTCAAACGATGAGGAAGGGGTTACAAATTCACATAGGAACTATATTGTAAGCTATCATAGAAAATACAAAAACAGTGGATGTAGGCTTCAAAGTTAACCTCGCCGAACCACTTTAAAACTCTTATTGTCTTTACTTTATTGCATTTTTACATACATTGGTGATTTCCATTAAATCACGAGCACATCCATTCTGATTCCAATAGGGTCAATCGAAATTCTCTAGTTAGTGTAGATTTTTGTATCAACATTTTAGCGCTAGAAGGAGGGCCTCTGCCAACATCTCAAGGATTCTGGCAAACATCCATAGCAACCTACCTAGTCCAGGCCTAAAATGGTGTACACCAAATCAAAAACCACCACTGGAAACCTCGAAAACGTGGAAGTCATCCATCAGGAGGTGCAACAGGAGATCGTTGGATGTCGACCACCTGTACTGCCAGCCTAGCACATCGCAAACAATAACAGGAAAATGACATCAAACCTCGAAAAAAGCCAACTGGTCGAGATGATCAAAACGATGGTTGCACAGGCAATGCAACAAAAGGTGGCCGAGTTGCGGAACCAACAACCGGGTGGTCAGAACCTCAACCCGCCGTACTTCGTCAATGCAACCCTAACAAGTATGAATTCTACAGGTGGATGGTCTGTTTCGTCAGCGTCGAGGGGCGATCAACACCCCCAACCTCGCAGATGACACTCCACTCACGAGCGCGAGTCCTGCGGGCAAACAAACCCTAGGAGGCGGCCAGGGAAGCAGGCACAAAGAGAAAGTAAGGCAATGGGCACCACCGAGAAGCTCGGTGGTACCCCCAGCATCAGCATGCCAATATTAACCCATGCCCAAGACAAGATCAATCATCGCAGGCTTGTAAAGCATGTCATGTGCGTCAGTCTGGCAATGACCAACGTTTCAATTGGGACCAACATTCCGGTTATGACCAACGTCGCAAGCAACACACTAACGATCATGATAGCACCTATCAGCCTAGCCATCATGACTCAACCTCATGCATCAATGCATACACCGAAGGAGCTTCGCAAGTAACGGACTTGCAACTTATCTGCTCGTGGTAAGGCTTAACAGAGCCAGTTAGGGTAACCATAACAAAGATTTAGATTGCATGTAGAGAATGCTCGACAATCTAAAAGCTCGCTAGAACAACCTGATGGAAGAAGTAATGAGTTGCTCTTTCACAGAGGAAGTTCACCAGGTCCCGTTTTTGCAAGGATTCAAGGCATCGGAAAGCAAGTTCGATGGGAGAGGGGACCCTAGAGACTACCTCGACAATTTTAATGAACTGATGGAGCTACACCAGGTCAATGACTTAATAAAATGTCGATGCTTCACAGTCACGTTAGTCAGAGATGCCAAGAGGTTGTATAAGAGGCTTAAAGAGAACTCCATCAACTCTTGGCAACAATTCTTTTCACTGTATTTACAACAATTTCAATTGAAGAAGCAGTTCGCAATGCCGCTCAGCTACTTGAGCAACATCCACCAAGAGAGAGATGAAACACTGACCTCGTACCAAACGAGTTTCAGATTGAGCAGGCAAAGGTCATCGATCCCCCTAAAGAATCCATCTGAACTTTGCTGATCATAGGGATCCATCCGAACATGAAGCTATGAAAAGAGCTCCAAAGCTAAGATCATGTAAGCCTAACAAAATTCTACCAAATGGATGCAAAATACCAACAGGTAGAAAGCTTGCTGGCAGCATTGGCTAGAAGCTCAACGCGGGGGGCACCGGACAGGCAACAAGATCGCTCATCGAATAAGCATGGGGGCTGAGACTACAATGATAGGGATCGCAACAGGTTCTGAAAGAAACAGTGAATAGATAACCGTGGGGAATATACCCCCCTCACTCAAGATGTCGCCCACATTTATAAAGTGTCCCGAGAGGCGAAGAGACTGCCTACTCCAAAAAGGATGAGGAGGGCTCTAGGCAAAGAGATCGACAAAAGTACTGTCGATACCACAAGGACATCGGGCACAACACAAACGATTGTTGAGCTCTAAAGAATGCCATTGAAGACCTGATAAGAAGAGGTCATCTAAAAGAATTCATTAAGGTGAAACCATCTCGTGACAATCTTGGCGACCAAAGTAACCAGGCCCCAAGTTAGGTTCAAAAACCAACACATCAAGCTCCGCCAAACCCCAATGAGTTCTTCATGGGAATGATCTATAGAGGACCAAACATAGCAAAGAGCTCAAGATACGCTCGCAAGCAATATGCTCGAGAAGCTAGAACATACTCGGTTCCTCGGGTAATGAGCTGCGAACAAAAGCCACCCAAGTAGCCCAAACAAGAAGGCGAGGTAGTAGGATTCATAGTAGACGAGTGTGAAGCATCCCCTCGCCGCAATCAGGATGTGATCGTAATCGTGGCTAGAATCGAAGATATAAGAGTATTAAGGGTGATGGTTGACAATGGGAGCGTGGCAAACATTATTTTCTTGGGAGCCTTCTGAGGAATGAGGTTCACAGAAAGGGACCTACGAGCATGCCCTTTGCTGCTCTATGGTTTTACCATGGACAACCTGATTCCCAAGGGCATAATCGACCTTCTCGTAACCTTGGGGGTAGAGCCAAAGGTCAAAACAGTGATGGCCAAATTGTTGTGTCGTTTGCAACAACTACTAGCAAGTACACTAGTCTCAAGTAATATAGTATAATAAAATACAGGTTATCGTACCCAAGAGATTGCGTAAACAAGTACTGAAATATTATTTAGTCTTAACTTTATCTAGATAATCAAAACATAGAATGGTGATCTTTAAAACTGAAAATATTAAAATCTAAAATATTAAAAACAAATTGCAGTAAAACTAAAATTAAGAATTCAATGAGAGAAAACGACTA
The DNA here is from genome assembly GCF_008641045.1 of Pistacia vera. Lineage (NCBI taxonomy): Eukaryota > Viridiplantae > Streptophyta > Magnoliopsida > Sapindales > Anacardiaceae > Pistacia > Pistacia vera. The sequence continues at coordinate 25,715 of NW_022196609.1, read as the reverse complement.
AGACTTCAGGCTCATCTATAACTTCTCTGCACCGCTCAATTTACTATGGTCAATGAATTTATTTAATTAATGTGACAACGGGATTTCCTAGGTTAACCAATATTCTCTCTCAAGCAATATTAATTCTACTTCTATTTCACAACCTAGATATCTCTATATAGATTTAATGAAATAGACGAGCATTTAGCTTTGTGAAATCCTCTAGCTTTTAGCAAAAGCTAATCCTGCCTATGACTATTGCATGTATCAATTCATATATCTCTATATCCAATTAATCCATGGCCTATATTACTAGAGCACTCATGTGAGATCTCCTCTCGGTCTTAATCACACAAAACAATTCTATCAGAAATTGATCAAGTTCCTAATAGCATTAAGCACATAATATAGACTCATCATTAGAAAAATAATTCACTGACCAAAAAGTAAAAGATTGATCACAGATCCATAAATAGACTAACCCTAGTCTTAGCCTAGGAAAATTAGTTCATAATAAAAGAAACAAGAGTAGAATCCAAGAAATAAATCATATAGAAAAGTAAAAACAAACTCTTTGATGAATTGTTGTTCTTGATTCTCCTTTCTCTTTTGTTACCCAATAATCTCTCTCCAAGAATGGGTAAAATTCATCCCCTAAGGAGCAATCTTAAGCATCCTTAAATACCCAAAAGAGTTCTAAACGAAAAAGGAAAGAAAAACTAATAAAAACCCTAAAAGAGCCCGACACAGCCCAGGCTGTGTCTAAATGTACGTCAACACAACCTAGGCCGTAGTGTTTCCTGTCCTCGTTATTTTATCTTCATTCCACCACCAAGGCAAGGCCATGGCTTTCAAACTTGTCAGCAAATCTCAATTTCTTCAAGCTTTTAGTTCCAATTTCATTCCAATGCTCCAATCCACTCAATTAACGCCTGAAAATTACAAAATTCTCCAAATCAATAGCTAACCATTCATATTTCAAACTTAACAAAAACTAACATAAAAACACATAAAACAAATGAGAAATTAACTAGAAGGCTATAAAAACAAACCTAAAAATACTAAATTTATGCAACTTATCACAAATTTTTAGTGGTAGATTGTCTGAGCACATACAACATCATCCTCAGAAGGCCAATCTTGGATGATTTAAGCGTGGTGACGTTAATGTGCTACCAAGCAATGAGATTTATGACTACCGGGGGATTCACAACGATCAAGAGCTGTACCAAGGAATCTCGGGAATGTTACAACTGAGCTATAAATGTCGCACATAAATGGCCACATTCGAGGACAATGATCATTGTAGAATCTAAGCCGAACCCCAGACCACTAGAGGATACCATAGATCCTCGCGTCTATAGAGAAAAGCCCACAGCAAGGCTGACAGAAGAATTACAAGAAATAAAGGTCAGCGAGGAAGACCCAACTCATGTACTGAAGGTCGGCAACGGCTTGATCGGTGAGGTGGTCGATAATCTGGAGAGCTTCCTAAAGAAAAACCTTAATGTGTTCGCGTGGGTGCATGCGGAGATGGTAGGGATCAGCCCTGAGGTAATGTGCCACAGGTTGAACCTCGATCCTAAAGCTTAGTCGATAAGACAGAAAAGAAGATCTATGGATGCAAAGCACTTCAAAGCGCTCAAGGATGAAGTCGATAAACTCTTGAACATCAACTTCATCAGGGAAGTCAAAAACCCGGATTGGCTCGCCAACCCTGTCCTAGTCAAAAAGTCGAATGGCAAATGGAAGACTTGCATCGACTTTACGGATCTAAATAAAGCTTGTCCCAAAGATAACTTTCCACTTTTGCAGATCAATCAGCTAGTAGATGCAACAATTGGGAACGCACTACTTAGCTTTATGGATGTATACTTAGGATACAATCAAATCTCGATTAACTAGCCCAATAAGGAGCATACATCCTTTGCTATTGACCACAAAATTTATTATTACAAGGTCATGCCATTCAGACTCAAGAATGTTAGGGCGACTTACCAGAGCCTAGTGAACAAGATGTTTGTCGACCAAATTAGCAAGACTATGGAAGTGTATATTGACGACATGCTCATCAAATCTGAGGTCGCTGAAAGTCATGTCAAGCATTTGGGGACACTTGGACCCAAATGGGAAGGTCCTTTCAGGATCTCCGAAATACACGCACCAGGATCTTTTCACCTGGAGCGCCTCAACGGTGACGTGATAATGCGAGCTTGGAATGCCGAGTACTTACAAAGGTATTACTAATAACCAACTCGGATTTCACTGTTCTATATTCGTTGTAAGGTCGTTCACTGCCAAAGCGCTTGATGAATAAAAGAGGTATTATTCATTATCTTCTTTGTTCATAATTAACGTCTTTAGTTTGTTAGCATTTAATTACCAATCCATAAATCGCGACCTAAGTGATGATATCCCAAAAAGAAAAACTCGGAGTCAAGAGTCTAGGAAATGCAACTTATCTTGAAAAAGAAAAAAATCCAACTCTTTAACAATAAAACATCCGAAATCGATGAAGTTAAAATTGAAAAAATTTAAGAAAAAACACGTCAAGGGAAATCGGCCTCAAGCTAGCAACCAAAACAACTCGAAAAGGACAATAAGTCCGAAATCAAAGTGGATCGACGCATAAGATTTCCTCGCATAAATTCGAAAAATCTCCTTAAGAAGCGAGCTATGCATGACTTACAGCAAATTCGAATTTTATATTATAAGTCTAACTAGGACAATGAAATGACTCTGCAGAATTATGATAAATTTGCTCGATAAGGAAATGATAAAAAAAATTCTTATATTGATTGAGTTTTATTAAATTCTTCAAAAAAAAGAGGGGGGGGGGGGGTGTAATAACAAAAACAACAAAGATGATGTTTCAAGCAGTTGAGGGAGCAGGAGTTTCATCCTTGACCTTTTCAGGAAGGTCGTCACCGAGAGGGAGAGATGGCTCGTCGACAGGAGGAATAGCGACTTCCTCTCTAAGGTTGGGAGCCTCGGCTAGGGAAGCATGGTTAGGGGAGTCGGATCCTCGACTTTGATCCGGGGCTCAACCTCCTTCTCGCCTTCCTCGATTTCCTCATAACCCTCGCCCTCTTCCTTGGAGTCATCCGAGTAAATATAAGTCTCTCCTCAGTCTTCGACCTTGATCCTCTCGACTTCCTTCTGGTAAGCTTGCGGAAGAAAAGAGAAGTCGATTGAAGGATGGGTTTCCTATAACTTTTGAACAAGGAAGACGGATGTCTCCCAAGCCCAAGTAGTAATGGCCTCATTCAGCTCCTCAATTCGAAGCCCAAGCTGCCTGGCATCATCTTCGGCCTCCTGGCGACCTACTGCCTCCTAGGCAAGGTCGAGCGAGGACTGCTTGAACTTAGCCTCCCAGCTCGCAGCAGCCTTCTAAGTTAAGGATATCTCGAGTTCAGCTTGTTGTTGGCACCCCGCTGCTAAGCCAAAGTCTTTTTAACCTTTACTGCCTTAGCTTCAACTTTGGCCCAAGCAGCCTTGCTCACATTAAGTTTGTCCAAGAACTCCCTTTCTTTGACTTGGAAGGTCACAACTTCCCCCTTGAGTTGTTCGAGCTTAGCCTGCTTCGCCTCCCTCTCTTTCTCTACAAGCTCAGCTAGAGCATCCTCCTTCACTATCTCTGTCGCCCGCTATCCTCGATAAGTGCCTTCCAAAGTGTTGTATCACTTATCATAGAGCAACCTTCTCGCCAAGGCAGCCTAAAAAGAGAATAAAAGAGAATCAACAAAAAGAAAGGATAGCATATGAGTAAAAAAGAAGAGAAGCGAGCTACCAGTACCTTTGTCATGAAGCTACACAGCAAGCCCAACATCTTGGTGGGCGTAGCATCTCTAATGGCTGCGTAAGTTCGTAGGGTGACAACATCTGTGGCCGCTGCGACCCTGAGGCTAATCTAATCGGGTAGTTGGTCGATCATCTCGTCGACCGTAGCATCAGCCACCTTGCCCATCTTCTTATTTTTTGACTAGGGCAATCCAGACTTACTCCCCCTGATAATGTATGTTTTGCCCGTAGAAGCATACTTCTTCTTGGCCAAGTCCTTGGCTGCTATTCTCTGAAGCCCACCAACATGCGTGGTGACCTCTTTGCCCAAGCCAACCTTTTGCTTGACCATTTTCTGCTTGCCCCAAACCCCCTTGAGGCTCGGTTGCTTTCTTCTTCCTCAAGCCATCATGCTACTCAAATACTTTGTGTTTTCCTTAGCCTCTAGTTAGCTCGGGCGTCTTATTTGCTAGTCCCGTTTGGGGCTCAGTAACACTCTTCTTACCAACTGCCTTAGAGGCAGTCGCGGGCTTCTTCACGCTTGGGCCTCCTCCAAGCTCGCCACTGACGTGCTTTGAGTCGGCAATGTCCGTAAGCTGTTTCATGGTCGAAGCAGCCGGTGCCTTCTTGACGGTCACTGAGGCCGCCGTTTTCTTCTTAAAACCCTTGGGTTTTTTGGCCTACATCTTTACAAGGAAAGCGGCAAACAAATTAGCGACCTATTTGCATGAGAAAGTAAATGCGAGCCAGTAACAACTTAACCCTTTTCTAGGACCATAATGAGGAAGCATGAGAAGGTCGTTGACGTTGCGTTGGTCATCAGGAAGATCACTAAAATGTTGGAGTCTCTATAAGCTCGCAGCTGGAAGGAAATTCTATTCGATGTTAACTGCACAAATAAAATAGCTCGGTTAGATGGAGCACAAAGCTCAAAAGCAATCCGCGTGCACACGGGAAGTCAAAACCTTACTCGCTTCTGCGGTGAATACACCAATCTCCTGGGTTTTGTAAAAGAAGTACTGTGAGTCCCAATGAGAGACCTTCTTAGGGACGTCGACCAACCCATTGAGATGTACCTTCCTCACCTTGGAAAGGTAGTACATCTAGTCTTGCCTTTTCTTGAGCCTATATAGATAGACAAGTTCCTCGACGGATGGCTCACCTAGATCAGTGATCGTGTACGTGATGTACATCGTGACGATGGTCATGTATGAATTAGCGAACAGTTGGAAAGGAACGATGTCAAATCGCCTCAACATGTTGTCAATGAAATAGTGTAAGGGAATGGATGCCCTGCACCTAAGAAGGGTCTCAGAGATCGCCACCCATCGGGTTGGGGGGTTCTTCCGAGAGTGCTCCCCCAGAACCATCAGGTTAAGCTACGGCACATAGACCATTTTTGTATGCTTCAAATCCCCGATGATAATCCAGGATCAAGGTTCCTTTCGCAACCTATGAGCTAGGGACGGCTGGGAGTGAGCCAACTGGATCGAAGCACAGTCGGACAAGCTCGCAGCATCGAGGTCCGAGCTTCAGGTGACGAATTCTTCGAAGACCTTGGGGGTCACATCCCCAAAAGTTGCCAAGCCCACCAGCGAATCGAACATGTGATCTACAATATGACTGCTGGAGGAAGACATGGTTGTAGTTCGCTTACGGGTACCTAAAAAAGAAGATAACATGTGTCAAAGCTCGAACAAATCGGCAAGCATTCCACACTCGCTTCCATTTCAGGCACCCAAGGCAGCTCGCACAACACGATGAATGCACTTGACCTACCCAAGGTACCCGTGGCCATGATGCTAAACCCTTGTAAAACCTGAGACTGCCAGAGATGCACCCAAAAACCCTACTAAAACCCTAAAAAACACAGTGTGGACACTACAATGGCCACTCTTTGATGCAAAAAATCACAAAGAACGGAAAAGGAAAGGGAAAAGAACCTTACCGGAGTGAGGAATGCAAAACAACTCGCTAGAAAGACCACCATGACGATTTAGAAACAACGGTGAAAAGAGTAAGAGAGTTAGAGAACTTTCAGAGTAACTACTCTAATAGTTTTCGCCAACTTTTATAGCAGTTTGCATGGGAGACGAAAGCGAGAGGTTCAATCGTGGCTGTCGACCTATAATTGATCCTGGCCCTTTATTCGTCAAGCAATCTCAGCCCTCGAACGTGGCCACATGTCAACCATCCGCGAGGAGCGACGAATTGTTAGACTGTTGTAATTATAACTGTCATTGCATGTCGCCTTGACTTCACATGTAAACAGTTGTAGTCGCCCATGTGCGACGAAACGTGACAACCAAAGGCTGCCACATTAAATGCGACAAAACCATGTGGAAATTACATGTTTGCCCTAACTTTTCATATTTTGAGTTTTGACAGGTAACATGGAGAGTAAAGATCCAAGTGTAAAACGCGTCAGCCAGACATAAGGTCGACCTTGGAAGCTCGATCAGACTTACACTCGGAAACCTGCCGATGAGGCCAAGCTTGACGTCAAATCGAGCAATAGTCTTCAAGGCCCAAAACGAGCATTGAACACTAGGGGGCAGATGTTGTGTGTGATTTTTTCATCAAGCTCAAGCCTTTGCGAGGATATAACCTGACCCAGAACTAGCTCGGCAATGATGATTGATCGACTCAACATAAGCTTGTCGCTAGTCGCGAGCAATCCGAGCAACCATTCAATCAATCCCCAGATTACTTCAGATCCCAGATATTACAGGAATGACTAGATCAACAGCGATCATTGCCCAATCACAGCGCCCAATCGCAAGAATATTGAAATTGCGATTCAGATCAATTCGAATCCCCTTAATTTCACTCTTTTCTTTGTACAAATCTTGTATCAAAACCCCCTCAAACGATGAGAAAGGGGTTACGAATTCACATAGGAACTATATTGTAAGCTCTCATAGCAAATACAAAAACAGTGGACGTAGGCTTCAAAGTTAACCTTGCCGAACCACTTTAAAACTCTTATTGTCTTTACTTTATTGCATTTTTACATACATTGTTGATTTCCATTAAATCACGCGCATATCCATTCCAGTTCCGACAGGGTCAATCAGAAATCTCTAGTTGATGCAGATTTCTATATCAACAACACTTTTCACGTTTTTGACAAAAATATTTTTGTAGCTATTAACAAAATTTGATAAATATATTTTATCATGATTTTAATTTCCACATAAATTATTTTTTTCACTTGAATATTTTTTCACGAAAAAGATTCGTCACACTTTAGAAGTATTTACATGAATATTTTTATCATTATTAAGATGACAAAAAATATTTGTCATGCCTATATTATTTTGACAATAAAAAATCTGTGATATAAAAATATTTGTATCAAAAATTATTTGTCATGCTATTAAATTTTTTACAAAATTATTTCTGTCACTATATAATTTTTTGATAAATAATATTGTCATATAAACAAGCATGTGACAAAATAAATGTTGTCACAATAAAGTCAATGATAAATAAATTTCTGTCACTATTAAAATTATGACCAAATAATTTAGTCACCATTCACAATTTTGACAAAATCAGTTTTTGTCTTAATATGTGATTTTCTCACCATAAATCTTATCATTTGGTCATTAAATGTAAATCAATTGTGACAAAATATTACTTGTAGTTATAAAAATTGTCTTCTATTGTTACAAATAATTTATCACAATAAACTAGTTTAAAGTGACAAATTATTATTGTCACAATAAATAATTAGGCTATGGTGACCAAACGCTTTTTCGTCACCATACACTTAAGAGTACGAGCTTAATGTGATCAACCTGGTGACCAATATAATTCTTCACATTAGAGAAATGTTCACAATTTTGATATTTATAGTGACAAATTATTTTGTTACGTGAAGCCTAAATTCTTGTAGTGACTATGTTGAAACACTGCGTTTTGACAACAACAGCTAAAACAACAGCTATTGTACCTCAAATAGAGATGGCAATGGGCCCGACATTTTTGGGTTCCGACCGGGCTTTACCCGGGGTTGGCGGGCTTGGGCTTGGGCCTAGGCTTGATTTTAAGGAAGGCCCAACCTCGGGTACGGGCTAGGCATGGGTATATCTTCAGGCCCAGCTCGGCCCGAAAATTTTAGTATTAATTTTATTAATTTACCCTTATACTATATATTTAATTACAATATTATCCTACATATATATATATATATATATATATATCCATTTTTCCTAAACCCTAACCTCAATTCTCATCCGATTCCCAAAACTAAACTACACACCCATACCCATTCCAATATTTCTCCCACCATTACATCTCCAATCCCGATCTCTAGATTGTCTTACTGTCACCGGAGTATCTCACCGTTGCCGATCTTGTCGTCACCAGAGATCTTATCGTCACTCTTCCATCTCCATCTCTGGTTTGTGCTCTCTTCTTTTCTCCCTTTTTTTCCCCTTTCCCTTGGATTTTTCCTTGGTGTGTTGTGATGTCAATTGTTGGGCATTAAAGAGAAGCAATATAATTTTATGCCATATTTTCACATTGTCACTTCTATTGGAATTATGTCAATAAAGCTTTGATGGCCACATATGGTTTCAATTTTGGTACACTCCTATTAATTATATGACTCGCAAACTTTTTTAATTTCTGCTCTTAAGTTGTTATTTTTTTTTTTTTTTTGGCGGACCAATAGCCTTTTAGAGAACCTCCTCGCATTTACTGTGATTCATCGGTTTCACTATTGTCGAGGTTTTCTAAGATCTAAGTGCATAAGCAATTTTGATTTCTCTTTACAATCTTTTCCTCAAGAGATGTACCCATTGAAATCAGGGAAACTACTGTGTTCTTTTGCTCTTAGCTGCACAAATTAGTATCTTTCTTTGTTCTGAGTAGGGCCCTCAGTTTCAGTAATTGTGAAATAGGCTATTGGCCCCCAAGCTAACAGATGTCCAATTAGTGAATGGCCATCTGTAGATTGAAAAGGTCATCATATTGATGATGAAGGTCGCTACCATAATGATGGAGAAATGGGTGGCCTGTGGTTTATTATCCTGTGTTTATACCCATCTCTAACATTAGGATCATAAATTTTATAAAGCATTTTAGATATACACCAAATTAGAGTTGACTGGTAGGTTAGATATGATATAAGAGTGTAAAACCCCCCTCCAGTCAGGTATCCTCTGAATATCCCTCAATAAGAATCTCGGGGATACATGTTTGGAGAACGAGTTGTATTTAGAGAAAAAAACATGTGTAAGGATAATAATAATAATATCCGAAATATACATATAAAATATCATGCAGGATCCAAACATATAATTTCAAAACTTTAAGAATTTATCCGTAAAATATACAATTGAAACATATTTATACGGTGGAATATTCCAAAAGGTGTTTCACAAATATTTATCATTTACATCAAGATAAAAACATCGAGATGACAATAAATCATCTCCCCTCACGTGTAGCCTCGCTGTCTCTAGCATCATTCGCTTCTGGTCTACTGATAAGAGCTTGAAAGTATATATTTTGTTAGTGATTTAATTGGATTATTTGTGGAAAAATGTGTTTAAATTGTGGAATTTGAATTAATTATTTCATAAATACCTTTTACGGGATCACGGGTGTATTTTGAGTATTTTCAGGTTCAAACCAATATGTGAAGGAAAAAGAATGATGTCGATGGAATTCATGATGAGTAGGAACAAACGGTACAAAAATCAGAGTTGAAACGACAAAGTTGTGACGCGTCGAAGATACAAAATCTGGAAATTCTTCAAGATGAGCATGCTTCGCTGTTTGGATCATAACTTGAGCTGTAGAAATCTGAATTCAACGATTCTTATGGCATTGGAAAGCTTATTCAGAGAGCTACAAAGTTCATGTTGATGACTTTACCAAATTTTGAAGATCACAGACTCATTGGACAGAAAGAAAGATCGCTGCAGCGACGGTTCTTATTGCTGCAGCGATGGGTCATGGGCCTGTTTAAGTTATTACATTCTCCTAGTCCGAATCTGAATGGGTGAAGGCATTTAATTCTTTCTTAAGTAACCTCCAAATCCTAGTACCATAAATAAGGGTCTTTAAGTAGTTTTAAGGGGGATGGAAGAAGGAGATAGGACGACTACTACTTTGGAGATCAGAATTCTTGCAATTCTCGTTCACAAATTAGAGAAGTTTTTCTAATTTTCTTTCTTGAACTCATGTTATTAAATACAATAGTTGTTTTTATTATTGTATCTATGAACTAAATCCCTTTTCTAGGGCTAAGATGTAGCCCACTTTATGAATATGTATTGACTTAAATTGTTGTTAATTCTTATTGAGCTTTTAATTCTAAGCTTTATTATTGTGCATAATGCTTTAAATTCTTAAGGGCCTGAGAGTTGAATGATTTTATGGGTTGGGTTGAGATCGAGAGATGAAACTTGATTAGTCTAAGGTAATAAAACCATAGATTGAGCGAATGCTAGAGATAGGTTACCACGATCTGTGAGGCTCTGGTAAATTCCATAGAACTTAATGATCTCTTAGCTTCTAAATTCAACTTAGAGATATTTTGGGTTGTTGCTTAAGGGTTAATTCGCTAATTGTTCGAGAGAAAATTAATGGAATATTAGGGAGTTTGGCCTTTAGAATAAGCTTAATTAGGTTAGCAATAATTGTCAATGCATAGGATTAAATTGGTGTGAAATATGTGCCCTAGGTTTAGTCATATTGATTTCTCTACCAAAGTATTTATAAAATTATGCTTTTATTTAGTTTTTAGTTTATATTCCTTTTCATTAAATTCAATCTTAAAATTATGTTTCATCAAATAGCAATAAGATATACTAGTTTGGTACTTGGTAAGTAGTTCTCTTGGGATTCGACACTTGTTTACTCGAGCTTTATTACTTGCATGATTTCGTACACTTGCAAAAAGCCCGTCAAGTTTTTGGCGCCGTTGCCGAGGAACTATTTTGTTTTACCAATATCAATACGAAATATTTAGTAGCTAATTTGATTTGTTTTATTTCTGTTTACTAATTAATTTTTTTTTTTTTTTGTTTGTTTTGTTTGTGGTTTTCAGCTAGAATCTGGAGAGTTTACGTTCCAGAGGTCGTGGTCATCTTAATCCACTAGATTTTGAGATCGAGAGAGCCGCGAAACAGTTGAGGAAAGAAAAGAGGCAAGCTAACTCTGAAAGATCAATGGCTAACATAGGAATTGTGAATCCCAATATGGGAAATCAAGGGAATGAGACTGAAGATACTTTAGGGGGAATGCAAATGGTGGAGCAGCAGTGGTTCAGAGAGCATTGAAGGACTACTCTAGTCCTACTATTGATGGGTGCTATTCTAGCATCAAGAGACCACCAGTTCAAGCAAATAATTTCAGGATCAAGCCAGCCATCATTCAAATGATTCAGCAAATGGTTCAATTTGCTGGGTTGGCTAATGATGATCCCAACTTGCATATTGCCAATTTTCTGGAGTTGTACGACACATTCAGACATAATGGAGTCTCCGATGATGCAATTAGGATAAGGCTTTTCCCATTCTCTCTTCGGGATAAAGCTAAGGCTTGGTTGATTTCTTTGCCATCTAGGAGCATCAGGACATGGAACGAGTTAGCTCAAGCGTTCCTCACTAAATACTTTCCACTTGCCAAGTCTGCCAAGCTGGGAAGTGAGATTACCAATTTTTACCAACAAGACTTGGAGTCATTGTATGAAGCATGGGAAAGGTATAAAGATCTCTTACGGAGGTGCCCTCACCATGGTTTACCAATCTGGTCACAAGTGCAAACGTTCTACCAAGGGTTGCTACCAACTATTCAAGCTATGATTGATGCTGCAAGTGGGGGAGCCTTGAATAATAAAACACTAGAGGAAGCATACAATCTGATTGAGGTGATGGCGAACAATAACTACATGAGGAGTTCAAAGAGAACTCCAACAAGGAGATCAGCAGGAGTGCACGAAGTTGACGGTTACACCGCATTGACTGCTCAACTTTCAAACATCCAGAAGCAATTAGGTAATGTGTTAAAATTAAATACAATTGAATCTTCTTCTCTAACATGTGACCTTTGTGCAGGAGATCATCCATCCAAGGATTGTCAAGAAGGGAACCCATTTGCTCAACCTGAACAAGCCAATTACGTCGATAATTTCCAAAGGGGGCAAGGAAATCCATATTCCAACACATACAATCCAACATGGAGGAAACACTCGAACTTCTCGTGGAGCAACAACAACGAGCATAAACAACCTCATATTTTTCAGAATCAAGAGCCAAAATCTAACTTAGAGAATGTGCTCACCAAGTTCATTGAAGAGACAAGCAAGAGGTTTGAGAAGACTGACATCCTTGTCCAAAATCAATCAACCTCTATTAGGAACCTTGAGACTCATATTGGGCAGATTCAGAACATATTAGCGGGAAGAGTTCAAGGGGTTTTGCCGAGCGATACAGAGAAAAATCCCCAGGAACAAGTGCATGCAATCACTTTGAGGAGTGGACAAATGTTGGAAAATTCAGAGGGTGAAAAACCGAGGCAAGAACAAGACCTAGAAGTTGAGCAGGAGGATGATCGCCGCGGCTATGATACTGGTGGTTGCGGCGAGCGTGATCTTGCTCATAATTCGTCAGAATTTTCAACTAATTACCGCAGCGATGAATCTGGTGGCCGCAGCGAGCGTGCATCTGAGCAGAAACTTCCTTCAAGCCAGGCAAACCTTCCATACCCAGAACGGTTGAAAAATCAGAAGCTTGATAAGCAATTCGGTAAGTTTATTGACATGTTTTGAAGTTTACATATTAATATCCCTTTTGTTGATATGCTAGAACAGATGCCGAAGTATGCGAAGTTTTTGAAGGAGATCCTCACGCACAAGAGAAAATTCAAAGAACACGAGAAAGTTATGCTCACGGAGGAATGCAGTGCGTTGATTCAAAAGAAACTACCACCTAAACTACGAGATCCCGGGAGTTTTACTATCCCTTGTATTATTGGTAGTTGTTATTTTAATAAAGTGTTATGTGGTTTAGGGGCAAGTATTAACTTAATGTCGTTTTCCATCTACAGGAAGCTTGGATTAGGAGAAGTGAAGCCAACCACTGTGTCTCTCTAATTAGCTAATCGATCAATAACATATCCTAGGGGGGTGGTGGAAGACGTCTTAATTAAGGTAGACAAACTTATTTTCCCAGTAGATTTCATAGTGTTAGACATGGAGGAAGATCGGGAAATACCTTTAATCCTAGGATGACCTTTTCTAGCAACGGGTAGAGCATTGATAGATGTTCATCAAGGGAAACTAATCTTAAGGGCAAAAGATGAGCAAGTAGAGTTTAATGTTTTTTATGCAAAGAAGTGTCCATCCGACTTTGACACATGCTTTGAGATTAGTATCCTTGATAACATAGTGAATAAAAAATTAGAAGAAAACTACCCTAGTTCACCCCTAGAGAATTGTTTAGTCAACTCTAGGACTATGGAGGCTGACTTTGAGATGGTAGATGAGCAACGATTAAAGCCCTATGTGAATGGTGAAATTAAGAATATGAGGGCTTAGATTCTCCTAGATGATCCGGATTGAAGAAAATGAAAAGTCAAGCTTACGACTTTAACCAAGCGCTTTTGGGAGGCAACCCAATCTTTTTATTCATTTATTTTTTCTTTTGTTGATTAGTGTATTATTTTTGCAGGAGTTAATTTTCAAGTATGTTTACTTTTATTATTTTTTTTCTGTTTAGTGTAAATAATTTTGATTTTGTGTTTGTTTCTCTAAATTCATAAATTTAACATGTGATGTGTGTTTCCAATGAGGTGCACCGCAAGCTTCATTGTTTTGATAGAATTAAAAGGCAACAATGGAATGAAACGAGTTGGTGATTGAATTGTCACGCGTATTCACACTTCACTATTGCAAAAGGGGGTAGCTTTTCTTTTTCTCTTTTTCCTTTTGTTTACATTTGTACATTGAGGACAATGTTGATTTTAAGGTTGGGGGTAGGAATTCGTACCTTTGTGCAAATTATAGACATATGGATTTAGGGAGCATAATTTTTTTTTTTTTTATAGTTTTTTTGTTTTATTGTGTGAGTTTTTTTTTTTGTTTTTTTGTTTTTTTTTCTCTGGATAATTTATTGTCTATGATAGGAATATGATTGCAATAAAGTGTAACAAGTAGAGGACATTGATTTTTGCTAATTATGGATGATTGTGAATATTAATGACATTTAGTTTGGACCCTAGCGGTTTGTGGATGAAAGTGGTTAAGTTTACTTACTTAGAGACGTTTTATGTGTGAATATTTCATGGACATTTTGCAATCTCAACAAACTCTAGAACTTATTTGATAACCACTTGAGGTGAAATCCTAGAGTTCACATCACTTAGGAAATGATTTAGGCTATTTTTTGGATCGATTAAACCTTTCAAGCCAACCCTTTTTTATTGTCATCGCTAGTTAACCTTTGAGCCTTTTGAACACAATTTAACCTTCTTTTTCTTTCTTTGAACTTAATTTTACTCTACCTGATTGTGAGCATAAAACACAATCCTACCCATTATCCTTTAGAGACTTAATTGTTATTCAAGCTTAGTACGAGTATTGGTGAGGAAAGTAGTTCTGCCACACCCAAGTTTTGCGAGAAATTGGTTGGGGCTTGTAGAGGCCTTGTAAGATCAGTGGGGCTGTGTGTGTGCTTTCTACTTTCTTCTTGTTATGTTGTGAAAAAATTAAAAAAAAAAAAGAGGAAGAAAGAAAAGTGGGCATTGAAAAGCATGTAAAGATTTGGAATTATACAAATGGGTTTATATTACTATTGAAAAGAAAGAGCTCGATAAAGGTTGGGAAGCTACTGAGTGAAAAAGGGAAGTGTTTTGTAAGAGTGAAATCAATTAAGTCTCTTAATTTGATTTTTGTTAATTTCCTTTTTCGTTCCTTCATGAACTCATACCCTAGCTAACATTACAACCTTTACCAAGACTATTGATTCAAGCAGTGTGAATTTCTACATAGTGGAGAGTGGTTTGAAAAGTGAGCTTATGAAGTTTGATTCTATGATTCACCTATAAGTCATAACCCGAATACTGAATCAAAATTTGTTCATGATGTTGTGCATAAAACCATCTGGGTTTGTAGACTAATGGTTGTGGTGTATGGATGTCTAGGGTTGATAACGAAATGGAATTGATGTTGTGCATTGTCTGTGAGTTTAGGTGATTTTAATTATTCTATTGTTTTTGTGTATATGCTATTTTTGAGCACACTTTATGAATTGATCCAAGAATTTTTGTTAGTTTAGTTCTTTTTGTGTTTATTTTATTTTAGAGTTTATGATTGTTTAGTATGGATTTTTGTGGGTATCATCGCTGGAAACCCTCCAACTAGGGCCGCTAGGGGTTTAAAGGCTTGTTGCATACGCTAAATGCAATCATGTCAATCTACGAAAGTGATTTAGGATAGTTTAGATATGAGTTTTCATTGGTGTTTTATTTTCAAGCTTAAGGACTTATTTTATCGCTTAATTTCTAGGGACTAGAAAACGTGGTTGGGGGTTGTGATAAGAGCTTGAAAGTATAGTTTTGTTAGTGATTAATTGGATTATTTGTGGAAAAATGTGTTTAAATGTGGAATTTGAATTAATTATTTCATAAATCCTTTTACGGGATCACGGGTGTATTTTGAGGATTTCAGGTTCAAACCAATATGTGAAGGAAAAAGAATGATGTCGATGGAATTCATGATGAGTAGGAACAAACGGTACAAAATCAGAGTTGAAACGACAAAGTTGTGACGCGTCGAAGATACAAAATCTGGAAATTCTTCAAGATGAGCATGCTCGCTGTTTGGATAATAACTTGAGCTGTAGAAATCTGAATTCAACGATTCTTATGGCATTGGAAAGCTTATCAGAGAGCTACAAAGTTCATGGTTGATGACTTTACAAAATTTGAAGATCACAGACTCATTGGACAGAAAGAAAGATCGCTGCAGCGACGGTTCTATTGCTGCAGCGATGGGTCATGGGCCTGTTTAAGTTATACATTCTCTAGTCCGAATCTGAATGGGTGAAGGCATTAATCTTTCTAAGTAACCTCCAAATCCTAGTACCATAAATAGGGTCTTTAAGTAGTTTTAAGGGGGATGGAAGAAGGAGATAGGACGACTACATACTTTGGAGATCAGAATTCTTGCAATTCTCGTTCACAAATTAGAGAAGTTTTTCTAATTTCTTTCTTGAACTCATGTTATTAAATACATGATTGTTTTTATTACGTATCTATGAACTAAAATCCCTTTTTAGGGCTAAGATGTAGCCCACTTTATGAATATTATTGACTTAAATTGTTGCTAATTCTTATTGAGCTTTAATTTAAGTTTTTTTATTGTGCATAATGCTTTCAATTCTTAAGGGCCTGAGAGTGAATGATTTTTAGGGTTGGGTTGAGATCGAGAGATGAAACCTGATTAGTCTAAGGTAATAAACCATAGATTGAGCGAACACTAGAGATAGGTTACCGCGATCTGTGAGGCTCTGGTAAATTCCTAGAAATTAATGATCTCTTAGCTTCTTAATTCAACTTAGAGATATTTGGGGTTGTCGCTTAAGGGTTAATCGCTAATTGTTCGAGAGAAAGTTAATGGAATATTAGGGAGTTTGGTCTTTAGAATAAGCTTAATTAGGTTAGCAATAATTGTCAATGCATAGGATAAATTGGTGTGAAATATGTGCCCTAGGTTTAGTCATATGATTTCTTTACCAAAGTATTTATAAAATTTCGCTTTTTATTTAGTTTTTTGTTTATATTCTTTTTCATTAAATTCAATCTTAAAATTATGTTCATCAAATGCAATAAGATATACTAGTTTGGTACTTGGTAAGTAGTTTCTTGGGATTCGACACTCGTTTACTCGAGCTTTATTACTGCCCGATTTGTACACTTGCGAAAAGCCTGTCAACAATAAAAGGGTGAGCGCTAATTGCTCAATAAAGAGATCCGTTTCATTCTAAATGTGCTATTTGACCTTATTAAACATATTTGTTAACACATCACTTATCTTTTACATCTAGGGATACTTCCTTTTTTTTTTTTTTTTTTTCCCCTTTCTATTTCAGTGTCTTTCATCATTTTATCCCATGGCTATATAAACATTAATACATACACTTACAATAAGTATGTAAACATAGTACACGCACATTACATGTCATGATAAACATCTAAATATCATCTAACATGAGTATAAATCATCTCATGATATAAATACATCATAACTCATGTAGTGCAACTAAATGCATATGAAGCATTTAACGTGTAGCCGATCATACTTTTCTTAGCGTCTTAAGCACTTCATATCATCTAGCTCAAATTCATTTAGAGCTCATATCATCGAAAGGCGTGCTACGCATATTTAACATCTAAAGCCATATTCCTTCTCAACCGATATAAGGATATGCTTACGCGTTTCCATCATGTCTATATGCATCTCTAAATCTTATGGCGTGTAAAAAACATATTTGGTGAGCTTAATACTTTTAATTCATCTATGGATTATCAATCCATTACATTACCTCTTGCTAACATACATATCTTAAAAAATGTATACATTGCATCTTCATGCCATTTCATAACTTAATCATGCATGACATCGTGACCATGTATATCTTTCAAAAATCATCTAACTAATGGGCAAACCTTGTACATGGCATAATTACCATAATACATTAATAATCAATTCATAATCATAGAATTGACATGTTAACTCTAAACTTTAATAACCAGTTATACTTCAGGCCATTTCCATCCATTTCTCAAACGAATTGGCTCTTGCATAAACATAAAAGTTATAGTCTATGTCTTAGCTTTCCAATGATTCAAGAATCATCTCATTTTGATTTTATAACTCAAGTTATGGTTGAAAACTAGAAGCAAGTTTAACATAACCCCTAAGCTTACAAAATCCAAATTTCAATTAACTATGCCACATCAATTCCTATTGACAATCAACCAATAGTCAACTTATGGATAAATAAACCTCCCCTTAATGTCTTTAACAATCTAAAGGAAGTGTAAAATCTCATTCCATAATCATCCATATTGTTATAACATTGTAAGCTAATGCAAACAATAGCTCAACACTTCTAATAGCAACCCATTCAACACCATATATATGGTCCCATACTATAAGTTTTGCCCAATCAACCTCACACTTCATTTTCTTCAATCAAACCTAACAACTCATAAAACATAAATAGCAATAACTTCATGTATAATGAATTCAAGGCATAAGTAGAATAAATGAGTTCAACTACACTTGCCATCAACTAATTCTATGCCTAAAGCCTTAATTTAAGGTTTCATAAAATCTACAACCCTAGACTAAACCCTAAAGTCATGGGGGTTCGTCCTTACCTTTTTAAAGAATTCCTCAACAAATCCTTTGTCTTTGTCTCTTTTACACCTTAATCCTACATATATAACATTTACTCGCCATCTACTCAAATCTTCAAATCACATCAAACTAAAGTTTTTAATCCTTACCTTAAACCTTTCAAATGAAGATCCAAGGCTCCTATCTTGCTCTCCTTGAAAAAATAAGCAAAACTCCTTTAAAACTTAGAGAAAGAAAGCTTGTTTCGTGGAAGATTTGAGAGAAAATTGAAGAAATGTTGAAGAAATGCTCTCTCCCTTGGCTTGAACGATTTCATATCATTTATAGGAAAATATTTCATTTATTTTCCAAAATTATGCTATGGCCCAATTATTTTAATTGTATAACTCATAAGTCCTTAATTCTTCATATAAGGGCATTTTGGTCATTTCACACTGGACATAATTATTACTAATTAATGTCATTAAATGTAATGAAGCCTACTCATCCTTGACTTTTTCAACGTTATCCATAGGCAAAATGACCATTTCGCCCCTAATGCCTTTCTATGGATAATTGATCCTACCGTTCAAATTAATCGACTATTTTGCCTTTAGTTATGTTTTATGCTTTTTAACAAAATTAACATCTAAATGACTATTTTGAGTTAGGAACATACCTTTGACATCTTGGGTATTACAAAGAGCATCTCCAAATGACTCTTTATATGATTTAAACCCTTTATATAAGAGTTTATTCATAAAAACAATAGTCCAATAGATACTTTATCTTTAAAATATAAATTAGAGAGTGAGTTTGGCTCTCCACATTTAGAGAGCAATTTCACTCTCTATCCTAATTTTAATTAATAAACTACAAGTTCCTATGCATTTTATTTATTAATTCTCTCTCCTATTAAGTCTCTTTTTTTTTTTAAATAAAGAGCATCTTTATTAAATTTAAAGAGTCTATTGGATTTGAATAAAAATTGTGTTTTTTATATTTTAAAATTAATGAAGATGCTCTTTATTTATATGAAAGATGCTCTTCAAAATAAAGAGCACCATTGGAGATGCTCTAAGCCTGTGAATGTGTTTCAATGATGTTTCCCAGGTCCATTGTTACTGTTTAAGTATATGATATATGATTTGAGTTTGATCATATGTATCAAATTAGTTATACATAGAAGACGGTCTGACTTACAAATAAAATATTATAGAATTAGCTATCATTATATACTAGTAGATAACTAGTAAATTCTTTCTTTTGGATGTAAGATGTGCTTCTGATATTGAGGTATGTTATCACCATATGAGTTCACCAATCGAACTTTAAAAAATACATCTTGCAGAATACTAATAGAACTTAACTTTTTCTTCCTTTTGTTTTTCCGAAAGTTCGTTAAATATATTGAAAATGTTAATTAAAAAAAATGGAAGTAAAATCAAATAAACAAAACAATGTTTGCTTAATTTATGTCTTTCATTTTGCTAAATTTCTACTCTTGCATTACTTATTGATGATTTGAATTTTTTTATTTTTTAATGTATTTCTATGATCTGATTTATATTAAGTCATTTTTGAATTTGTCTTCTTTATTGCCATGTTGAAAAGGAAAATACATGGAACTCTATACCCATTTTAACACTTTTTTACCTGAACTTTGGTTCTAGTTTAGCCAGTTAAGAATTGGACATGTTTTGTTAATTTGCTTGTTGTTCTTCAGGTCTTTAGTCTTGCTAGCTAGACCTTGATAGCTATAATTTTAGTCAAAATAATTAGAAAAGAACTGAACAATAATGCTTATTCTACAAGTTAAGAGTAACATTGGCCATGACAGTGCTTGTTGACACTACATGAGGCTTTACTAAAGTTGCCTTTAATTTTTTGAGATTTGGCATACATGTGTATCATATTAGATTCTTATTTTGTCTGCATCAAATTGTTTGAAGCTTATATGTTTCCTATTTTAACTAAAATACAATCTGAAGAGTTATGTAATGGGTTGTCTTCTGATCTTTAAATGGATTGGATACAATGTTAACCGATGCAAAATGAATGATGCCCGTTTAATTTATTCGCTTGTAGGCCAAAAGAAAAACATAAAGTTTAAGTATGTTCTGCTAATTAGCTTACAAAGGTGTTTGCCTTTAAATGAGTTAGATGGGTTTGGTTCAACTTATAAAAGTGGATTTCACCATAACATATTATGCACAGCTGAAAAGTTAGTATAATCAAATATTATGTAGTTTTAATTGCTCACTTATTGCTTAAATTATTTGCGGAAATAGCTTCAATTAAGAAGAGGAAGTGCATTTTGAGTAAAACATCAACGGGATCTTAAGAACTATGCCAACTTTGATGTTTAAACTAACATAGAAATTATAGTTTGATCATGGCATTGCAGACATGGAAAATCATAATGTTTTGACGTCTTCCAAAAAAAAAAAAAAAATGTAATATGGGTACATATTCTGAGTAGAAATGGGCTGATGGTTTTATTTCAAGCTTAAGGACTTATTTTATCGCTTAATTTTCTAGGGACTAGCAAAACGTTGGTTGGGGGTTGTGATAAGAGCTTGAAAGTATAGTTTTGTTAGTGATTAATTGGATTATTTGTGGAAAAAATGTGTTTAAATGTGGAATTGTGAATTAATTATTTCATAAATCCTTTTACGGGATCACGGGTGTATTTTGAGGATTTCAGGTTCAAACCAATATGTGAAGGGAAAAAGAATGATGTCGATGGAATTCATGATGAGTAGGAACAAACGGTACAAAAATCAGAGTTGAAACGACAAAGTTGTGACGCGTCGAAGATACAAAATCTGGAAATTCTTCAAGATGAGCATGCTCGCTGTTTGGAAATAACTTGAGCTGTAGAAATCTGAATTCAACGATTCTTATGGCATTGGAAAGCTTATCAGAGAGCTACAAAGTTCATGTGTGATGACTTTACAAAATTGAAGATCACAGACTCATTGGACAGAAAGAAAGATCGCTGCAGCGACGGTTCGTATTGCTCAGCGATGGGTCATGGGCCTGTTTAAGTTATACATTCTCTAGTCCGAATCTGAATGGGTGAAGGCATTTAAATCTTTCTAAGTAACCTCCAAATCCTAGTACCATAAATAAGGGTCTTTAAGTAGTTTTAAGGGGGATGGGAAGAAGGAGATAGGACGACTAATACTTTGGAGATCAGAATTCTTGCAATTCTCGTTCACAAATTAGAGAAGTTTTTCTAATTTCTTTCTTGAACTCATGTTATTAAATACCATGATTGTTTTTATTACTGTATCTATGAACTAAAACCCTTTTTAGGGCTAAGATGTAGCCCACTTTATGAATATTATTGACTTAAATTGTTGCTAATTCTTATTGAGCTTTAATTTAAGTTTTTTTATTGTGCATAATGCTTTCAATTCTTAAGGGCCTGAGAGTGAATGATTTTTGGGTGGGTTGAGATCGAGAGATGAAACCTGATTAGTCTAAGGTAATAAACCATAGATTGAGCGAACTAGAGATAGGTTACCGCGATCTGTGAGGCTTGGTAAATTCCATAGAAATTAATGATCTCTTAGCTTCTTAATTCAACTTAGAGATATTGGGGTTGTCGCTTAAGGGTTAATCGCTAATTGTTCGAGAGAAAGTTAATGGAATATTAGGGAGTTTGGTCTTTAGAATAAGCTTAATTAGGTTAGCAATAATTGTCAATGCATAGGATAAATTGGTGTGAAATATGTGCCCTAGGTTTAGTCATATGATTTCTTTACCAAAGTATTTATAAAATTTCGCTTTTATTTAGTTTTTTGTTTATATTCTTTTTCATTAAATTCAATCTTAAAATTATTGTTCATCAAATGCAATAAGATATACTAGTTTGGTACTTGGTAAGTAGTTTCTTGGGATTCGACACTCGTTTACTCGAGCTTTATTACTGCACGATTTGTACACTTGCGAAAAGCCTGTCAACAATAAAAGGGTGAGCGCTAATTGCTCAATAAAGAGATCCGTTTCATTCTAAATGTGCTATTTGACCTTATTAAACATATTTGTTAACACATCACTTATCTTTTACATCTAGGGATACTTCCTTTTTTTTTTTTTTTTTTTCCCCTTTCTATTTCAGTGTCTTCATCATTTTATCCCATGGCTATATAACATTAATACATACACTTACAATAAGTATGTAAACATAGTACACGCACATTACATGTCATGATAAACATCTAAATATCATCTAACATGAGTATAAATCATCTCATGATATAAATACATCATAACTCATGTAGTGCAACTAAATGCATATGAAGCATTTAACGTGTAGCCGATCATACTTTTTTAGCGTCTTAAGCACTTCATATCATCTAGCTCAAATTCATTTAGAGCTCATACATCAGAAAGGCGTGTACGCATATTTAACATCTAAGCCATATTCCTTCTCAACCGATATAAGGATATGCTTACGCGTTTCCATCATGTCTATATGCATCTCTAAATCTTATGGCGTGTAAAAACATATTTGGTGAGCTTAATACTTTTAATTCATCTATGGATTATCAATCCATTACATTACCTCTTGCTAACATACATATCTTAAAAAAATGTATACATTGCATCTTCATGCCATTTCATAACTTAATCATGCAGTGACATCGTGACCATGTATATCTTTCAAAAATCATCTAACTAATGGGCAAACCTTGTACATGGCATAATTACCATAATACATTAATAATCAATTCATAATCATAGAATTGACATGTTAACTCTAAACTTTAATAACCAGTTTATACTTCAGGCCATTCCATCCATTTCTCAAACGAATTGGCTCTTGCATAAAACATAAAAGTTATAGTCTATGTCTTAGCTTTCCAATGATTCAAGAATCATCTCATTTTGATTTTATAACTCAAGTTATGGTTGAAAACTGAAGGAAGCAAGTTTAACATAACCCCTAAGCTTACAAAATCCAAATTTCAATTAACTATGCCACATCAATTCCTATTGACAATAACCAATAGTCAACTTATGGATCAAATAAACCTCCCCTTAATGTCTTTAACAATCTAAAGGAAGTGTAAAATCTCATTCCATAATCATCCAGTATTGTTATAACATTGTAAGCTAATGCAAACATAGCTCAACACTTCTAATAGCAACCCATTCAACCACCATATATATGGTCCCATACTATAAGTTTTGCCACAATCAACCTCACACTTCATTTTCTTCAATCAAACCTAACAACTCATAAAACATAAATGCAATAACTTCAGTATAATGAATTCAAGGCATAAGTAGAATAAATGAGTTCAACTACACTTGCCATCAACTAATTCTATGCCTTAAAGCCTTAATTTAAGGTTTCATAAAAATCTACAAACCCTAGACTAAAACCCTAAAGTCATGGGGGTTCGTCCTTACCTTTTTAAAGAATTCCTCAACAAATCCTTTGTCTTTGTCTTCTTTTACACTTAATCCTACATATATAACATTTTACTCGCCATCTACTCAAATCTTCAAATCACATCAAAACTAAAGTTTTTAACCTTACCTTAAACCTTTCAAATGAAGATCCAAGGCTTCTATCTTGCTCTCCTTGAAAAAATAAGCAAAACTCCTTTAAAACTTAGAGAAAGAAAAAGTTGTTCGTGGAAGATTTGAGAGAAAATTGAAGAAATGTTGAAGAAATGCTCTCTCCTGGCTTGAACGATTTCATATCATTTATAGGAAAATATTTCATTATTTTCCAAATTATGATTGGCCCAATTATTTTAATTGTATAAACTATAAGTCCTTAATTCTTCATATAAGGGCATTTTGGTCATTTCACACTGGACATAATTATTACTAATTAATGTCATTAAATGTAATGAAGCCTACTCATCCTTGACTTTTTCAACGTTACCATAGGCAAAATGACCATTTCGACCCCTAATGCCTTTCTATGGATAATTGATCTCTACCGTTACAAATTAATCGACTATTTTGCTTTAGTTATGTTATGCTTTTTAACAAAATTAACATCTAAATGACTATTTTGAGTTAGGAACATACCTTTGACATCTTGGGTATTACAAAGAGCATCTCCAAAGACTCTTATATTGATTTAAACCCTTTATATAAGAGTTATCATAAAAACAATAGTCCAATAGATACTTTATCTTTAAAATATAAATATTAGAGAGTGGATTAATTTATATGTCTATGATAGGAATATGATTGCAATAAAGTGTAACAAGTAGAGGACATTGATTTTTGCCTTTAATTATGGATGATTGTGAATATTAATGACATTTAGTTTGAGACCCTAGCGGTTTGTGGATTGAAAGTGGTTAAGTTTACTTACTTAGAGACGTTTTATGTGTGAATATTTCATGGACATTTTTGCAATCTCAACAAACTCTAGAACTTATTTGATAACCACTTGAGGTGAAATCCTAGAGTTCACATCACTTAGGAAATGATTTAGGCTATTTTTTGGATCGATTAAACCTTTCAAGCCAACCCTTTTTTATTGTCATCGCTAGTTAACCCTTTGAGCCTTTTGAACACAATTTAACCTTCTTTTTCTTTCTTTGAACTTAATTTTTACTCTACCCTGATTGTGAGCATAAAACACAATCCTACCCATTTTATCCTTTAGAGACTTAATTGTTATTCAAGCTTAGTACGAGTATTGGTGAGGAACAGTAGTTCTGCCACAACCCAAGTTTATGCGAGAAATTGGTTGGGGCTTGTAGAGGCCTTGTAAGATCAGTGGGGCTGTGTGTGTGCTTTCTACTTTCTTCTTGTTATTGTTGTGAAAAAATTAAAAAAAAAAAAAAGAGGAAGAAAAGAAAAGTGGGCATTGAAAAGCATTGTAAAGATTTGGAATTATACAAATGGGTTTATATTACTATTGAAAAGAAAGAGCTCGATAAAGGTTGGGAAGCTACTGAGTGAAAAAGGGAAGTGTTTTTGTAAGAGTGAAATCAAATTAAGTCTCTTAATTTGATTTTTGTTAATTTCCTTTTTCGTTCCTTCATGAACTCATACCCTAGCCTAACATTACAACCTTTACAAAGACCTATTGATTCAAGCTAGTGTGAATTTCTACATTAGTGGAGAGTGGTTTGAAAAGTGAGCTTATGAAGTTTGATTCTATGATTCACCTATAAGTCATAACCCGAATACTGATATCAAAATTTTGTTCATGAATGTTGTGCATAAAACCATCTGGGTTTGTAGACTAATGGTTTGTGGTTGTATGGATGTTCTAGGGTTGATAACGAAAATGGAATTGATGTTTGCATTGTCTGTGAGTTTAGGTGATTTTTAATTATTCTATTTGTTTTTGTGTATATGCTATTTTTGAGACACCTTTATGAATTGATCCAAGAATTTTTGTTAGTTTTAGTTCTTTTTGTGTTTATTTTTATTTTTAGAGTTTATGATTAGTTTAGTATGGATTTTTGTGGGTATCATCGCTGGAAACCCTCCAACTAGGGCCGCCTAGGGGTTTAAAGGCTTGTTGCATACGCTAAATGCAATCATGTCAATCTACGAAAGTGATTTAGGATAGTTTAGATATGAGTTTTCATTGGTTGTT
>NW_022196608.1:75000-249212 GCF_008641045.1 Pistacia vera | reverse complement strand
TAGCGCCTAATCACGAAAATATCGTAGTTGCAATTTAAATTTGATTGCAATCCTATTATTTTCTCTCTTTCCTTAGTCTCAAATTTGTATAAATACCCTCTCCAATTATGAGAAGGGGGTTAGCAATTTTTACTTTACAATTGATATAAATTGTAAGCTCTCATAGAATAATAATAGACGTAGGCTCAAGTTATAACTTACTGAACTACTTCAGAAATTATTTATGTCTTTTGCATTATAACGCATTTTCATACTGTCATTGCTGATTTTTATTAAATCACGTACACATTAGTTCCAATTCCATCACGGTCAATTGGATCACTATAGTTTGTGTGAATTTTGTATCAATATTTTGTCACTAGAAGGAGAGCCTCTGCCTACTTTCCCTATTTCTGGCAAGAAACAAGCAATTTCAGTGAATAGTTGATCACTTGAAATTTCCAATGGCCCGTACAAGATCCAAAGTGACTACCGAAAACCATGACAATGCAAAAATCACCCACCATGAGGTGAATCAGGACGTTGCTACAGGCCGACCGCTAGTACCACTGGCGCAGCAGGTCATAAATCAACTACGACCAAAAACCTCTAATCCCGAGAATGGCCAACTGATGGAGATGATAATGACGCTGGTCATACAAGTGGTGTAGTCGAACGTGGCTGAGTTGAGAAATGTGTAGCAAGCCAACCTAATCTTGATCAGCAGGCCAACCTAATATGGTTCATCGACAGCAGGCCAACCTAATCTGGTTCATCGACAGTACAGAGTGACCGTCACCCTTGATATAGCAGTGTTAAAGTAGGTGCCCTAGAGCCAATCAATTATTGTAAAATTGACTCTGTAATAAATGTTTATTTATCAATAAAAAGCATATTCTTTTATATTGCGTATGTAATGATATATGTCATTAGGATGGTAGAACCATGACGAGGGTATCAAGTCTATGATCACATATGGTAGCCATTCTAGAAACATCCGTAGCCCTAGTATTATTCTGACTAAGGACACAAATAATACGGTAAGACTATCATAGTGTTGAACGACCTTGTCGAAAGGTAGTGACTGATCTCACTTGTCATGGTTGTTTGCCGACAGCTTGGTGCAACGCATGGGTGCTTGCTAGAGGCAAGTTTACTGGACAGACTCACCAGAGGATTCCATATGGATGGTAACCCCAGTGTCTATGGAATAAATCCTCTAACGAATGGTGGTGCATGTGATCCTTAGACTTGAGGTCACCAGAGCGCCTTATGCACCGATTGGTGTAGTTTGAGACTAGCCCAACGCAGTTCTATTCAGAGTTGTCAATACGGTAGTTATTGGCTACATCAAGGACTGTATCAAGACTATGGTGGATTGACAGATGATTCATCACTCCTAGGTGCGGGAGAAGTTATCTCACGGCGCAATTCAGTGAATGGCAATGACACTAAAACTGTGGCTACAATGGGATTGAGTTGTTGCTCAATCCAATTTATTATTCCACTCATTGGTCCATTAACTGAATACATAAATATCGAGGATAACTAAGGTTGACACTATTTCTGTACCTTAGTCTCGATGAGATAACAGATGATGAAAGGATTTGATTGTACAATAACCATATCATTGACAATTAGTTGTCTCGTTGAATCCAAATCCATCGGGTGGCCATGATGCCTTGCTAGGGGTCAATCTTGATCTCTGAGTAGTGAGACGATTAATTGGTGTTAATCGTGATACTATTCACTGCCAATACGATAAGAAGCTTACGGATCACACACTTAAAAGATAATTTAAGAATCGTTTTTATAAAAGGGGTATTTTTATCTTTTAGGACAAAAGGGTATTTTGGTAATCTCATAGTGCAATTAAATTTGCTGAGGTTGTTGCCTGTATTTAATTTTAATATTAAAATTAAAATTAGTGAGATTATATTTAAATATATGTGCGCATATATTTAAATTGATTATTATTAATAATTAAATGTTAATATATATATATAATAATCAATTAAAATTAAAATACCATAAAATGTGTGTTTGGTTGCAAGGATGGATTAACTTAAGAGTCCATGGCTATTCCTATTGGGATTAGGGTTTTTAATTAAGTGACACTATATAAGTGAAACTTAATTAAAACATAATATAATTTTTCATTCATTGATTGAAAAAGAAAACCCTAGCCACGTTTTCTTCTCTCTCTCACGTTTTTCATAGTGTGTGAATCAAAGAATTTCTTTCTTTGATTCACTTGATTCTTGAAGCCTTCTATTAATTCTAACAAAACTATAGTAGGTTCTGCGGATTATCTTCGTGTGAAAGACGTTCATGCGATTCTTTTCTTGAATCGACAAGCGAAATCAAAGTATTGAAGGACCCTCCAAATGGGAGAAAATAAAGACAATAGTTGCCAAAGGGATGCTCATCCTAATCGACGAAATGCCCAATGTCGGCGTGCCTGTTTTAACACAAGCCAAAGGCAAGCTCAAACCTCGCAAGCCCGCGAGGTCACCGCGTATAGGTTGCATACCCTGATTAAGCAACACACGGCCATGCAAGCTCCACGTGCTCTCAGTGTAGCCAAGCCAAGAGGATACCTGTAAAGACACATACTGTCAGAGGGAACAACCATCATTAGCTACAACGAAGGGCATGTAAGCTTCCGGCCACTGCGAGACATCAGACAACGTGGCTGATGCACTCCATCATGACAATCTGAAGCTCTCTCTCTATGTATAAAAATGGCAGCAACACAAGGAGAGAAGGATCCAGAAAAAAAAAGGCAAAAAAGGGGGAAAAGAAAAAGAGACACAAAAAATCACAAAAGCAACGTTCTCTAACACCAGATTTCTGGTTAAAAAGCAAGCCGAAAACCTTTTTCTAACCACCGAAAAAACTGATCTCTTATATCTCGACCTCACACAAATAAATAAGATATTAGTGGATGTAGGCCTTATTCTCTTTCTGATTGAACCACTTTAAAAACGTTAATTGTCTCATCATCTCCCGAGAGGCACATCGCCACCTTGATCGCTGCTGCATGCAATACAAGTCTCTTATGTTGATTCCTAGGAATCACACACCCATCTTACTTGGTTTTCCTCGGAGTCAACCGAGTATCTCTGGTTGATGTGTGTCTTTGTAATGCCCACATGGAGGTACGTAATTTAATTTATGCTCTTATACCTTTAGTTGATTTTCACTAAAGTTATTTTGAGAAAATGTGAAGAAAATGCCTTAAACTTGCATTAAGGGTAAAATGGTCTTTTCACTCAAAATTAGTTGAAAAAAGTGGGGAGTGAAAAGAAATAGAATTTCATGGAGAATGCAATAAAAATGAGGGCATTATGGTAATTGACTAAGGGACATAGATGAAATTTTAAAGAAAGTGCGAAGGCAAAATGGGAAACTATATATATTTTTATGTTATATCAAGGGTTGAAGAGTGAAACCCTAGCCATTTTTCAACCCATTTTCACGCCACTTCTCCTCCAAATCCTCTCAATTTCTTCGCTTCTTTTTAAAAAAAAATTCATAGATTTTGGGTATTTTGAGTGGATTTTCAATCCCAAGCAACTTTAGGTAAGATCCTTGCACTAAGAAGTGATTTTTAATTTTTGAAGTGTTGAATTTTGATGGTTTGTGCTTATATGATTTAAGAGGAAGAGAGTTTGATTAAGAAGATTCTTAAAGGGGTTGGATTGCTCATATCAAAGGTAAGTAAATCCCACCCAAGTTATGATTTGAGAAATCAAGTGTATAGAGATTTTACATATATGTATATGCTTATGATTTTGAGAATTGTTGATGAAATTGATGAATTATGGATGAGTTTGATGATTACTGATGAGTAGAATTTAGCCATGAGAAGTGGTTTTGGTTGTATAATGATTACTTGAAATTTGGTTGTAGTTAGAAAGAGTTGAGTAGAATTTTTGGGAGTGTATTGTTTTGGACAGGTTTAGTAATTGTTTAAGGGAGTTTTACTTCAAATATTGGTGGCTTGAGAAAGAGATAGAATTGTAGTCAAATTAGAGTTTGATTATGCATGCAATATGTTTGATGAAATGTCCAAGAGAAGTTTATGCATGAGTTTTATTCATTCATGAATTGATATGAGTTTGTAGATGGTAGAGAGGAACTTATTTTTATGCTACATGGCATCCTTGCATTTAAACTTTTGCATTTAGAAAGAATCATAAGCATGAAACCATCTACATACATAAATCTTCATAAGAGCATGAAAAAGCACTAAAATATGTTAAAGAGGAAATAGAAAGAAATGAGAATATTAAGATATTCAAATCTGAAATTTTAGTTAAAGAAGTGTAAAAAGATAAAAAGAAGAGAAGGTTGTTGCGATGGGGAGCCCGTGAGTGACATAGTCCCACATGCACGCCGCCTTTAGTAAGCGGCCTCAGAATTCTAAAAGAAAAATTGTACAGTCCGTTAGAAGTGCATGTGGATAAGGACTGTACCCAGAATTAGAGAATTCACTTACACGGCCAAGGCTCCAAATCCATGCCTCAACCGAGCCAATCGGCAAGAAAAGAAAGAATAGAAAGAAAGAAAGAAATAATAGAAAGAAAGAAAGAAAAGAAAGAATAGAAATAAATAAATAAAGAATAAGAAACAGAAAACTGAATGAGAAAAATAGAAAGAAAATGCATAATCTATGCATTTGTGCATTTGCATCATGAATATGCATAATACCATGCTCATTATCGTGAGTAGTGAAAAATTAGAAAATTGAGAGAAAAATAGTGAGCAAAACAGAGAAAGAATGAGAAAGAACAGAGAAAGAATAGAGAATACTAGGGAAATGAGTTGTAAGGAAAGAAAATTCAGAATTTAAGCAACGAAGAGAGA
Source organism: Pistacia vera (assembly GCF_008641045.1). NCBI lineage: Eukaryota > Viridiplantae > Streptophyta > Magnoliopsida > Sapindales > Anacardiaceae > Pistacia > Pistacia vera. Next base: position 244,361 of record NW_022196608.1, on the reverse strand, counting down.
AGGGTAGCATAGCGGGTTTACTTACTAAGCATTTAGTGCTCACTCCGTTATTTTCAATATTTTTGCAGGTAATAGGTGAGTTGCGGTCACTCAGAACGTCATGTGGTGGAAGGGATGAGCTACACTGTCAAGTTGTTATTTTGAGTATATTTGTATATAAAGAAAAATTAAATATGGGCTCATATTTTATTACTCGTTTATATATGTATTTATTACAGTCTTCGTCTCGACGCTCTAGCCGGTGCGGAAATTTGGATAAACACTTAGCTGCTCTAATATGGGATTTTTGTACATTTTTTCTTAATTTCTTATAACATTACCTTACAAATAACATATTTTAGATAGCAATTTTCTTAAGTTAATTTTACAAGTGCTGCATTTTTAAAATTTTTCATATAGTACATATAAAATAACTAAATAGGTACCAGGATTCATCTTCATCTAAGGTAAACGAAAAGGTGGTGCAATGCACCTATTATGAGTTGACGGGGCCTTCCTTCCAGAACCAAATGTTTGAGCATAAAATGTATTTGTCCAAAAATGATAAGTTCGGGAACTGATCACAGTAGGTGCAAAGACAGAGAACTGATGGAGATTACAAGAGTACACAAGAAATAGTTGATATAAAGTGCTAGCATAAAAGCTAAGTATGAGTAATTTGTCTTGTGTAGTAGAATTGGAGCCTTGTAGGTGAAGAATTAGCCTTGTATGGTAGAATTAGGCTTTCTCCCTCTTCTTCAATCTGATGTCCTTATATAGGGCTTTTAGGTCATGTATGGTTACTTGTTCCTGAGGTTTATGAATCATTGTTCACTATTTTTTGGGTCATTGGGCATATTCACATGAATACTCTTTTTTATCTCCACTTCCCCATTCTTAGGGAAGTGAGCTATAACTTCCTCTTTTATGGGTTCTGGGCCTTTAGGCTTTTTTTTATTGAATTGGACTTGAGTCTTTTAACTTGGACTTGATTTCGCTGATAGCTTTGCCAAGCGGTATGGTTCAAGCATAATCGCAATTAATTTTGAGTTAATTAAATTCAACCATTAAATATAAACAAGAAACAATTTTTCTTTTGTTAAAAGAAAAAACAAATTAAGATCAAAAAGTAATTTTTATATAAAATGGAGAGTATCATAACTTCCCAAAAAAAAAAAAAAAACAAAAAATGAAAAGACCCGATATAGCCTTCTCAGCCAAATTTGTATGAACATTTAATTGTGTTGATCTATGTTGTAAAGTGGTGGAGTTAATTTTAGTTGTAATTAAAATAATTATTATTTTGAATATTTAATTTAATATGAAATAGTCTCCCCTAAATTAAATGAAATACCTCAAACTACCGTGAATGATTTTTACTAAAATGTTGCCATTTAGATAAGTGATCATGAAAAATGGATTCCGAGAGATATATTATAACATTAATTAAGGTGAAGCCATTGTCATACAAAATTTTGACTCAAATTTATAATAATTTATTTTTATTTTTTATTTTAATCTCATGTAATTCAATGGTGTTAAAGTTACTAAAATGACATTATATTTAACTTCTTTTTTAAGTCTATAATTACATTATTTACATTCAATGACGAAATTGAAAATTGTGTTCTGGGATTAGAATATATATAATATTTAGTGAATGAAGGTGATTATTTAAAAAAAATTATATTTAATAGAAGAATATATATAATATCTAATGAATGAAGGTGATTATTTAAAAAATTATATTTAATAGATATAAGTTCAAAATTTAAGGATAAAATTTAGATGATGAAAGTATTATTTTATATATAAAATCAGTTTTTTACAAGTTCGGAATTTGTGATAACTCAAAGAAATTGAAGTTTGAGGCAGCGAGCTAAGCTCGACGGAGCGAGCTAAATGAACAGTTATATCACAGGTCACAAATAAGCCTTATACCCTTTAATCAAGAAGGTGAATGCGGTATCAGATCATGTAGTCCTGGATTTAACATGATTGAGCTAATCATGGGATTAACTCCCTATGTTTAAGCCACAATTCTTAAAATCTCTCATTTAATTGTTATCAAATTTTGTATAAATTACCTCAGAAAATTCATTATAATAGTTAGCAATTTTAGAGAGATTAGACTTATTTTTGTACTCAAAACATTAATTAGGCTTGAGAGTCAATATCTCGTCCAACCACTTTAAAAACTATTCAGTGTCTTGTTTTTATTATTCTTTGTTGATTTTCATTAATCATGCATACATCCAATTTGATTTCTTCAAGGTCAATCGGGTTTCTCTGGTTAATGTAAATTTTTGTATCAACAACCTAAAAATTATAAGGTCTGAGGTAGGAGTTTGCCATTGATTACATTAAAACAACAATTATAAATTGGTTTATAATTTCACTATTAATTTGTGTTATAATAATTTTACTAATTTAATTATATTATATAAATAAATTGCTGACCTAGTGACCTTATCAACCCGTAGTATAGTACTGTAATATTTACGTTTGCTGGAATTTAATTAAATAAAATCAATCCAACTGGTCGACACTAAATATATAATAATAATAAATCCTCTTTCCACAACATCATGATTACAATTAATTCTGAGTTAATCAAGTTCAATCATTAAACATAAAAATAAATAAATAAATATTTAAAGACCAGAAAATTATTTTCATATAATATTTGAGAATATTAGTAAAAAAAAAAAAAAAACAAGTGAAAAGACCTTTACAGCCATCTCAATAACCAAAGCAAGAAAACCCACCCACCCCCAAAAAAAAAAAAAAAGATCAAGAAGGATGAACCCTATTAGAAGAAACTCCTTTCCAAGCTGATTTCATGGAAGCAGAAGCCGAATTCATGGCGGCTTCAATATATTTTTTTGAAGCAATTGTGGCTGCTTTCTCCATCAACTTCCCCATTTTTCTGGCCCTTTCACCATTCTCAACGAGGCTATTCATTTCCTTCTTTGACATGCTCTCCGTTTCCTCTTCAAATCTCCTGAACTCGTCCATGCAACTCTCCATCACCGATTCGAGATATTCTTCAGCTTTTTGCATGGAGGTTTCGGCCTCTTTCGCTTCTTCTTCTTGCTCAAGTTCGAGGGCGGCCCATGACTTGTAGGCTTCGATCTCGAAGAGCTTCATCAGGTCTTCGATGTTGGATGGATCGAAGTTCTTGTCTTGACACGATTGGTCTGAGAGGAAAGTGAACTGGGAAATTAGAGCTTCCATATTTTATGGAGTGAATTTTGGTGAAGTTTTCAGATCTAAAAAGTAATGGAAATTGAGAAGTGGGTGGGAAGGAAGAGAATAATCATATATTTATTGGATGGTTATCCATAAAGAATATATATATATATAATTTTTCTTTTTAAGTTTTTCTTGCCAGACATTAAGAAACACTGTTAAATATTAAATTTGTCTTAAATTGAGAGATATATAATTATACATAGAATAATTTGAGCTAAATAGCAGCCTTGAAATATTAATTTAGAATAAATTACCTACATTTTAAAAAAAGAAATTAAATATGTTTAGGAAAGCATATATTCTCAGCCAAATTGCTCAAAATTGTTCTTGGTTTGATGGGCAAAGGGTGTGACAATTGGACCGTTGAGTTCCTTTTTGTGTCTATAAATTAATTATAAAAAAGCAAGAATCTTGTTTGTCAATGAATGGTTATGGAGTGTTGAAAATGATAGAGACATGGATGGATTTTCTTATCTAATTCATAGTTGGGAATATCAGTATAGTGGAGAATGGGGCCATTCTCATTTCCCGTTTGACTTTGTCTCTTCATTGTTTTCTTTTCCTTTTCATTTTTATTGCAAAGTTAGCTTTCGTTTAGGTGGCTTTTATTGCAAAGTTATCTGAGTTCCTTTTTGTGTCTATAAATTTTCTTCTCTTCATTCTTGTTTAGGTGGCTTCATTGCAAAGTTGCATCAACAATCTCAGTATATTGTTGATGCAATATTTTACACCAATTAGAGCGATCTGATTGACCTTGACGAAATCAGAACCAATGTGTGCGTGATTAAAAATAACCAACAATGTATGAATGTAAATGCAGCAAAGTAATGACACAAAAGGTTTTTAAAGTGGTTCGAAGGGTTATGATCTTGGGCCTACGTCCACTATTTTCTTATTTTGCTATGAGAGCTTACAAGAAAGTAATAGAATTCCTAGAACAATTTGCTAACCCCTTATCTATCGTTGGAAGAGGTTTATATACAAGTTTTGTACAAAGGAAAGAGGAAAAATAAGGGGATTACAATCAAGATTAGAATGCAACTCCGATATCCTCACGATTGAGCGTTGAGATTGCGCTATGATGGTTGTTGATCTGATCCCTTTTGAGATATTCGGGATCTGAGTTTATTTGTGATATGTTTGAACAACTGTCAAGATTGGTTGCGACTAGCTTATGCTAGGTCGAGCTATATCTCGACGAGCTTATGTTGGGTCGGACAATCGTTTGAGTCAAACTGGTTCTGGGTCGGGCTATTACCTCGCAGAACTATGACTTCTCCGAGCTTGATGGAAAAATCAAACACAACATCTGCCCCTAGTGTTCGGTGCTCGTTTTGAGCTTCGAAGACTAGTTGCTCGATTTGATGTTAAGCTCAGACTTCGTAGGTTGTGTGTTGAATATAGATTTTGTTGAGCTTGATCTCAGTCAACGTGATCAACACTTGGCTCTTTTCTGCTATGGCATTCTCAATAAACTCGGAATTTGAAATGAACAGCATGTGAGTAATTTTCACAGGATCATGTCACATTAAATGCAACTGGCTTTTGCAGTTACTTTTCATCGTGCGTGGCAACTACAGTTGTCCATGCGCGAAATCGAGGAGATGTGTGACAATAGTTATAATTGTAGAGGTCTAACGGTTGATTGACCTTTGTGGATGATTGACATGTGGCCATGTCAGTCAGTCAGGATTGCTCGACAAATGGAGGGCTGAGATTTGCTGTAGATCGACAGTTACGGTCGAATCCTACCACTTCGTCTCCCATGCACACCACTATAAAAGCGGGCAACCTTCGTAAAAAACTCACACACTTTGCAAAAATGCTCAGACCTTTTTTGCTTTTGCTCCGTCACTGTTCTCTCGACTTCATGGCATTTTTCCAACGAGTCTCCTTCACTTTTACACTTCGGTAAGGCTTCCTTCTCCTCTTTTACTTGTTTTTACATCTTTTGTTGTTGACGTGGGCCATTGGCGTGGTCACATTAGCTTTTTCTAGGGTTTTTTGAGTGTTCCCGTCGGTTTTGGGTTTTAAAAGGGTTTAACGAGGTGGCTGCTGGAATTTTGGTAGCTTGCTCATATATGTTGATCGATGCGTGTTAGTGTAGATGCCTTAGAGCTAATCAATTATTGTAGAATTGACTCTTTGTAATAATGTTCATTGATCAATAAAAAACATTTTATTCTATATCGCGTAAATCATCATTGTATGTATTGATATATGTCCTTAGAATGGTAGAACCGTGACGAGGGTATCAAGTGTTTCAAATCTTGATAGTGAGAACCCTATGAGCACATAAGGTGGCTATTCTAGAAATGTCCGTAGCCCTAGTATTATTCTGAAGTAAGGGCACATATAATACGGTAAGACTATCATAGTGTTGAACGACTCTGTCAAAAGGCAGTGACTGATCTCACTTATCAAGGTTGTTTGGTGACAACCTGGTGCAACACATGGGTGCTTGTTGTAGGCAAGTTCACTGGACTGACCTACCAGAGGATTCCATATGGATGGTAACCCTAGTGTCTATGGAACCAATCCTCTAACGAATGGTGGTGCATGTGATCCTTAGACTTGAGATCACCGGAGCGCCTTGTGCATCGATTGGTGTAGTTTGACACTAGCTTAACGCAGTTCTATTAAGAGCTGTCAATATGGTAGTGATTGGTTGCATCAAGGAGTGTATCAAGACTATGGTGGATTGACAGAAGATTCATCACTCCCAGGTACGGGAGAAGTTATCTCACAGCGCAATTCAGTAAATGACAATGACGCTAAAACTGTGGCCACAGTGGGATTGAGTTATTGCTCGATCCAGTTTATAATTCAGGTCATTGGTCTAGTAACTGAATACATAATATCGAGAGTAATTGAGGTTGACACTATTTCTATGTCTCGGTCTCGTCAAGATAACGTATGATGAAAGGATTGGATTGTACGGTAACCATATCGTTGACAGGTAGCTGCTTTGCTGAAATCGAATCTATCGGGTGGCCATGATGTCTTGCTAGGGGCCAATCTTGGCCTGTGTGTAGTGAGACGATTAATTGGTGTTAATGCGATACTACACACTACCGGTATGATAAGGAGCCTACAGGTCACATACATAGAAGATAATTTAAGAACCTATTTAAAAGAAGGGCGTTTTCATCATTTTAGGCGAAAAGGGTATTTTGGTAATTTCACAGTGTAATTAAATTTGCTGAGGTCATAGCATTTATTTAATTTTTTAATGAAATTAAATGAGTGAAATTATATTTAAATATGTGTTCGCATATATTTAAATGAATTATTGTTATTGTTAAAAGTTAATATATGAAATATATATTAATTGAGTTTAATTGAAATAACAATAATGATAAAATATCTAATTGGTGCTGTTTGGATATAGGGGTTGTTTGGGTTGGTTCCCAAGCCTATTCCATGATGGAATAAGGCAAAGTGTGCACTATATAAGTGCAACACTTTGTGAGAAATAATAATTAATTCATTCAATCATTTCAAGAGAAATTCCAACCCCCTTTTTCTTCTCTTCCATGCCACTTCATCTTTGATTGAATCAAAGTTTCATTTGATTTTTGTTCTTGGTTCTTAAGGCTAAAGAGGATCTAGCAAATCCCTCTTTAGTTCGTTGGGGATTATCTTTGTGTGGACTACCGCTGGTTCGATCCTATTCTTCGGTTGGTAGCAAAACCCATTATGAGACAAGTTGGAGGAGCCTCCAAACGTGGGTATGGTTTCTTAACCTTGAGCTGATTTTTTTTGCAGATATAATATGTTGTATAAACTGTAAATTTGTGCCCTGATCTTGGTTCAAAGGAACGATCTATGATGTTTATGTTTTTGTTTCCGCTGCCATAACTTGATTGTTTCCTAAAAGTGGTATCAGAGCCATGCGTATCAAATTTTACAGTTTATTGTATGATTTATAACATGTATTTGGTTGATAACATGTTATTTTTTTTAAATCTGCAAAATTTGCAAAATCTACTGTTGAATGAATGATTCAATTGATAAATTGGTTTAATAATGTGTTGATGAATGTTATATTGGTTGGTTGGTATCCTGTCGAATGTTTGTGCGTTTGATTTGATTCGGATTCGTGTTATTACATGAAAAAAACTGCAAAACGCGAACTGTGCATTTTGGGATTTCTAGACTTTGCCACCGCGACGTACTTGCTAGAATTCTTAACAAAGTTTGCTTCGTTGCAGCAAAATACAACTTCGCCGCGACGACGAAGCTGTTGTCCTAATTTTGTGTTTTTTGCGAAGGGACCAAACTGCAGTTTTTAATAACCTATAAAGCTAAGAACCATTCTGCACATATAAGAGGGTAATTAATTATTAACCCACCCAATTCAAAAATTGATTGTTTTTGAAATGTATGCTACGTACTTGTTTGTATATTGCATGGTGCCCGGTACATGAGCCTTATGACTTTTGGTGAATGTTCTAAATTATTTTTGGGTATGTATGGTTGCAAATTTTAAAATAGGACCTGCGTGTCCTGCCTATTTCCCCTTTCTCCATGTACGTTCGTCTCATCTTATTCCCTTTGAATGTAAATCGAGGTTTCTAAATTTATTGATGTAAAATTAGTTTGAGATTAATTTTATTGTAAAATTAGTATGATGTTTTTGTAATGTACTTGAGACGGAGCAAATGACGAGGCAATCATACTTGAAGACTTAAGATATTTATTACAGGACCCCTAGGTGACCTACCGATTCCTCTAGACTCGAGGAAATCGGTTTTAGTTGGGCCATGTACCGACATGTTTTAATATTTTGTTTAGAATGCATGCTAAGGTTGAATGTTCAAGAACATGCCAAACAATATCATTCTAACAAAGATAATAATCTCGTGAGACACTAAATAACAAACTGTAACACCCTACCTGAGGTACGTACTTAAGATTGTCTGTATTACTTAAAGGATTCATTGTTTCAGCTTCAATTGAGTTTGTTTGTTGTCATGGTTGGTTGGTGAGTCTTTAATTTAAAATGGTACGTTGTACTGGTTAAGTGTTGCCTTGGTTTTGGTTGAAATTTGGTAAAGTTTTGAAATTCGAGCTTCGCCGGGGCGAAGAAGAAGTTTCGCCGCGGCGATGAGGAGCTGCACCCACGGGTAGGCTCTACCGTGTTTCGCCGGGGCGACGTATTGTTCTTCGCCGCGACGAAGAGCCTCACAACAAGGTTTTTGAGTTTTCTAGAGAATCCTTCTTTGGGGCACATTGACCTTTCTACCCCTAATTAGTAGGAAAAGTGGGGAGTAAAATGTAAGGAAATTTAGTAGAGATTGTGTTTGGATGGGGGTGTATTGGTAAAGAATCAAAGGATATAGATGGAATTTCTAAGGAAAGGCAAGGGCAAAATGGGAAATGATGATTATAATATGAGCTAAAAAGGGTTAAGTGTAGAGAAACCCATTAATTCATCCATTTCCACCGCCTCTTCCATTCTCTAATTTCTCCACCCAATCTTCCAAGATTTTTAAGGAGTTTAGAGAGTTTTTGGGAAATTTTTGGTAGAGATTTCATCTAAAGCATCCTAAGGTAAGGATTCTTGCTTTAGATGTGAGTTTGCTTATAGTTATATTGAAGTCTTATTTGGTGGTTATTGTTCTTGTTGTTGTTTTGAGTTGTAGAGAGAAGACAAGACAACAAAGGAAAGGAAAAGTACTAAAGAAGTCACTTTTTCACAAGGTAAGTAAATCCAACCAACTTGAGTTTTGAATAAGCTTTTGAGTAGAGATTTAGAGATTGAGTAGAGATGTATGCTTGTATAAGTATGTTATGTTATTGAGAATTGAGTTGAGATGAATATGTGTTTTGTGGTTGTTGAATACACTTATTATGAGAAGTGTTTTTGATGTGTGATGAGAGATGGAAATTGAGTTGAAGTTGGAGGAGTTTGTATGAATATTTTTGGGAGTGTTTTCCTTGGAAGGAATTATGACTATATGAGGGAGTTTTTCTCCCATTTTGGATGATTAAAGAGAAGAGTAGAGTTATTGATAATTAGAGTTTTTGGTATGCACAAAAGTTGTTTGATGAAATGCCTAAGTGGAATCTGCCCTGCCACAGCCGTGACTTTCTAAGTAATTTTTGGGCATCTTACGGTTTGAACTGGGTTTAGACCAAAACATGAAAGTTGTATCCCTGTCTCTAAGCTTTAGAATGAGACCAAAACCGTAGCAATCTGATGTGTATAATGCAGGTTATGCCATTTTTAGTGTGACCTGTGCAGAATGACTGTTTTGATGCAAATCTTGAATTTGGCATTTCATAAGTGCATTAGTGACTTAAGAAGTAGCTTGAGACATAGTATAGAATTTGAGTATAAGCTACTTTAAGAGCTAAGAGAAAGAGATAGAGTAGGTTGTGCGATGGGGAACCCATGAGTAATGGGTAGAGTATTCCCGCATGTACGCCGCATTGAGAGAGCGGCATGAGTATGAGATAGAGAAGTGGTGTAGCCCGTGAGAGTGCATGCGGATGAGGGCTATACCCGAGTACCCGAGAGAGAGATTATACACTCACATGGCCAAGGGTTCCGAATCCATGCATAACCGAGTCCGATCGGCTAGAACAAGTAGAGGTCACGTAGAGCGGGAGCGAGTCCCAGCTGTGCCCCCGGTAAGATGGGGCCGTGACTCACTAAAGAGAGTTAATAGAAAAGAGTTCTAAGAAAGAGAAAGAGAGAGAGAAGTACCAAAGAGAAATTGAATGAGAAGTTGTAAGGAAAGAATTAGAGTGAGAGTTACGGGGTTAGACGGGTAGAGGATTTACTTACTGAGCAATGTTTTAGTGCTCACCCCGTTATTTCCTATGTTTTCAGGATCCAGGTGAGGACGCGGTCGGATGGACGTCGACACGCGAGGGGGAGCGGTTATACTGTCCACCATGTTTTTGACGACTTTTGTACATATTATGATTTTGTGTAAAAATATATATGGTTGTAAAGCACATATACATATGTTTAATAAAAAGAAACTTTTGGGCCCAATTTTCTTATGCTATTTTATATGTATTTTCTTATATAAATCATATGAATATTTGAGTAGAAAGTGGCTGTTACACAAACCCTCAATTAAAGTACATTAAGTCACATATGACTTCCATCACCATGGTTTTAATCAAACCACTATTCATCGAAACCTTGTTCACCAAAGCGAAGAGTACACTTTTACCAGTAGGAGGTTAAAATTCATTGGAGTTTTCCTTAATGGTAATGGGTTGACTTAAAATGACGGTTTTGCTTGTTTGCCAAAACAACGGTTGATAAACGCATCATAGACATAGTAGAGAAGTACACATAGTGTGTGTACGTGGTGGCATGTAGTGTCCACTCTACTGATACTAAGAATCACACTTGAGGAAGATGGTAGGGGCCATTGGATTGTGTGATTGGCTTGTTGGCTTCTTCACATTTGAGGTTGATAGTAGGAGCTATCAACTGGTGTGGATTAAGTTTGTTGGCAGAGGATCTCAGTCCACTAGGAAAGCCAACGGGCTTTCCCGAGTTAATAGTGAGGGCTATTGACTTGATTAAAATAGTGGGAGCATCGTTTAATAAAAGACCATATTAAATAATAATGAACTTTATAATGATTTTATATTTTCTGCAATTGTAGATTTACCAAAATGAGCATAATGAACCTGCGACCGATAATCGAGAAAGAAAACAGTTTGGATGGATCCAATTTCTCAGATTGGTATCATAATCTTTAGATTATACTCAAGTCGAAAAAGAAGTTGTATATCCTTGAAAAGCCATACATGGTTGAGCTTGATCCTGATGCCACTCAGGAAGTAAAGGATACTTATCAAAAGTTCCTTGATGATGCTGATGGCGTTCAATGCTTGATGTTAGCATCGATGACACCAATGCTACAAAAGCAACATGAGAATATGGATGCTGCTTCCATTATTCTACACCTCGAGGAGCTTTTCGAAGGAAATGCTCGACATGAGAGGTACAAAGTGTCGAAAGCACTGTTTGGGAGTCGTCTAACTGAGGGAGCCCAAGTTGGTCCTCATGTGCTTAAGATGATCGAGCACATTGAGAGGCTTGAGACTTTGGGATTTGAGTTGGATGCAAAATTACAAATGAATTTAATTATGCAATCCTTGCCTGACTCTTATGCACCATTCATAATGAATTTCAATATGAACACAATGGTGAAAACCCTATCGGAACTTTTGAACATGTTGAGGATTGCAGAACAGGACTTGAAGAAGTCCAAGTCTATTTTACTGGTTGTTGCCAGTAAAGGAAAAGGTACGGCAAGGGTAAGGCCAATGCCAAGCTCAAAGGACAGGTTGCTCTTGGGCTTGAGAGTGACATAGGGAAGGGCAAGGTAGTCTGCTTCTTTTGTGGCAAGCTTGGCCACTAGAGGAAACACTGCAAGGCTTTCCTCACAGGCAAGAAGAAGTTAGACGCTACGACTTCAGGTATGTTTATGATTGAGATTAACTTTTCTCCCTAAACATCTTGGGTCATTGACACAAGATGTGGTACTCACATTTGTACTGATGTGCAGGGACTAAGGCAGAGTAGAGGGCTCGCCAAGGGAGAGGTGGACCGATGAGTTAGAAATGGAGCACATGTGGATGCATTGGCTGTAAGGACTTACTGTTTATATTTGCCTATGAGCTTGTTTATGGAATTACATAACTGTTATCACGTACCTCCTATTTCTAGAAATATTATTTCAGTATCCGCTTTGGATAATATAAGGTATCATTTTGAGACATCTAATGGATTGTTGTCCTTTAGTTTGAATGGTATTATATTTGGAATTGCAAGGTTATATAATGGATTATATGTTTTTGATTTAAACAATAAGGGTATTCTCAATATTGAAACCAAGAAAGCTAAACATAGCGATCAAAACCAGACATATCTCTGGCATTTTAGATTGTGTCATGTTAATAAGACTCGCATTGCAAAACTTCAAAGGGATGGTGTTTTGGACCCTTTTGACTTTCAGTGATTTGAGGTATGCGAGCCATGCTTGTTAGGCAAGATGACTAAGTCTCCTTTCACAGGACAAGGTAAAAGGGCTACTGAGCTATTAGGTATCATCCATAGTGATGTATGTGGGCCACTAACAATTAAGGCCAGAGGTGGATATTCATACTTCATCACATTTACTGATGATTTTAGTAAATATGGTTATGTCTATCTAATGAGACATAAATTTGAAGCCTTTGATAAATTCAAGGATTTAGGAATGAAGTACAAAATATGTTGGGCAAAAGTATTAAAGCTCTTCGATCGGATCGAGGAGGTGAATACTTAAGCTTAGGGTTTTCTGAATACCTGAAGGAATGTGGGATAGTATCACAACTAACCCCTCCTTATACACCCCAACACAATGGAGTGTCAGAAATGAGAAATAGGACCTTACTTGACATGGTTAGGTCCATGATGAGTTTTAGTGATTTACCTGCATCGTTTTGGGGTTATGCCCTAGAGATTGCGACTCACGTTTTGAACCGTGTGCTGTCAAAGTTTGTAGATAAGACTCTATATGAACTATGGAGTGGGCGAAGGCCCAACTTGTCTTATTTAAGGATTTGGGTTTGCGAAGCTTATGTTAAGAAATTGACTTCAAACAAGCTGGGCCTAAAATCCTGTAAATGTATATTTGTGGGGTATCCAAAGGAAACCAAAGGATACTATTTCTACCACCTAGAAGAGCACAAAAATTTTTGTTGCTCGTTCTGGTGTCTTCCTAGAAAAAGAATTTTTTCTAAGAAGTACTAGTGGGAGAAAAGTAGAACTTGATGAAGTTCTAGAACCACAAATTATACTAGACGAAGGACGGGATGATGTGCCACAGGAAGTGGTTGAACATCATGAGGAGGTTACCCCACAAATTGTGGATCAAGTGAACCACCTCAAGTAGCATAGGAGCTATGTAGATCTGGGAGAGTATGCCATGAACCCGAGAGATACGGTTATCTCGTGACTCAACATGGTGATGTACTGGTCTACCAAGACGATGAACCCATAACCTACGAAGACACTATATCAGATCCAGATTCCATTAAATGGCTTGAAGCCATGAAATCTGAGATGGACTCTATGTACCAGAACTAAGTATGGTCTCTGGTGGAACCACCAGAAGGGGTAAAACCCGTAGGGTGTAAATGGGTCTTCAAGAAAAAGACTGACATGGATGACAAGGTGCATACTTATAAAGCACAATTGGTTGCCAAAGGTTTCAAACATATGGTATTGACTATGAAGAAACATTTTCGCTGGTTGCCATGATTAAGTCCATCCAGATTATGCTTGCGATTGTTGCATATCATGACTATGAGATTTGGCAAATGGATGTCAAAACAGCCTTCCTGAATGGAAACCTTGAAGAGGATGTGTATATGACACAACCAGATGGTTTCATTCTTAATGGGCAAGCTGACAAGGTATGCAAGTTACAGAGATCCATTTATGGACTCAACCAAGCTTCAAGGAGCTGGAACATTCGTTTCGATGAAGCCGTAAAAGAATTTGGTTTTATTAGAATGAAGATGAGCCCTATGTTTACAAGAAAGTGAGTGGGAGCGTAGTGGCATTCCTAGTATTGTATGTCGATGACATACTTCTGATCGGGAATGATATACTGAACTTACGGTCGGTAAAGACTTGGTTATCCAAGTTCTTCTCCATGAAGCACTTAGGGGAAGCAGTCTATATCCTTGGAATAAAGATCTATCGTGATAGATCACGTAGGTTGCTTGGCCTAAGTCAAAGTGCATCTATTGACAAAGTACTGAAAAGATTTAGTACGAAAGAATCCAAGAAGGGATTTCTTCAGATGTCACATGGTGTTTATCTCTCTAAGGACTTGTGTCCTAGAACACAAGATGAGAGAGATAGGATGAAGAAGATTCCATATGCATCAGCAATTGGATCCATCATGTATGCCATTCTATGTACTCAGATTGACGTCTCATGTGCTTTGAGCACTTGTAGTAGATATCAATCGGATCTAGGTAAGCATCATTGGATGGCTGTCAAGAACATTCTTAAGTACCTGAAGATGACTAAGGATATCTTCTTGGTTTATGGAGGGGAAGATGAGCACATTGTAAAAGGATAAAAAGATGCTAGTTTCCAAACAGACAAAGATGATTATCAATCGCAATCAGGGTTTGTATTTTGTCTCAATGGGAGTACAGTGAGCTGGAAGAGCTCCAAGCAAAGCACTGTAGCGGACTCTACAATAGAGGCTGAGTATATTGCATTGTCAGATGCGGCCAAGGAGGCAGTCTGGATTAAGAAGTTCGTCACTGAACTTGGTGTGGTTCCCATGATTGTTGATCCAATAGACATCTATTGTGACAATAATGGAGCAATCGCTCAAGCCAGGGAACCACGGTCTCATAAGAAGTCCAGACACATACTTAGACGATTCCATCTTATCAAAGAAATAGTTAAGAGGAAAGATGTGCAGATCAATAAAGTGCATATTGACAACAATCTTGCCGATGCACTAACAAAGCCTCTGTCGTAGCAAAAGCATGAAAGACACTTGAGATCATTTGGTATTAAATACATGAATGATTGGCTATAGTGCAAGTAGGAGATTGTTAAAGTAGATGCCTTAGAGCCAATCAATTATTGTAGAATTGACTCTTTGCAATAATGTTCATTGATCAATAAAAGGTATTTTATTCTATATCGCATAAATCATCATTGTTGTATTGATATATGTCCTTAGAATGGTAGAACCGTGACGAGGGTATTAAGTGTTTCAAATCTTGATAGTGAGAATCCTATGAGCACATAAGGTGGCTATTTTAGAAATGTCCATAGCCCTAGTATTATTCTGAAGTAAGGGCACAGATAATATGGTAAGGCTATCATAGTGTTGAACGACCCTGTCAAAAGGCAGTGACTGATCTCACTTATCAAGGTTGTTTGGTGAAAACCTGGTGTAGCACATGGGTGCTTGCTGTAGGCAAGTTCACTGGACTGACCTACTAGAGGATTCCATATGGATGGTAACCCCAGTGTCTATGGGACAAATCCTCTAACGAATGGTGATGCATGTGATCCTTAGATTTGAGATTACCGGAGCGCCTTGTGCACCGATTGGTGTAGTTTGACACTAGCCTAACACAGTTCTATTAAGAGCTGTCAATATGGTAGTAATTGGCTGCATCAAGGAGTGTATCAAGACTATGATGGATTGACAGAGGATTCATCACTCCTGGGTATGGGAGAAGTTATCTCACAGCGCAATTCAGTAAATGGCAATAACACTAAAACATTGGCCATAGTGGGATTGAGTTGTTGCTCGATCCAGTTTATAATTCAGGTCATTGGTCTAGTAACTGAATACATAATATCAAGAGTAACTGAGGTTGAAACTATTTCTATGCCTCGGTCTCGTCGAGATAACGTATGATGAAAGGATTGGATTGTATGGTAACCATATCGTTGACAGGTAGCTGCTTCGCTGAATTCGAATCTATCGGGTGGCCATGATGACTTGCTTGGGGCTAATCTAGGTCTGTGTGTAGTGAGACGATTAATTGGTGTTAATGCGATACTGCACACTACCGGTATGATAAGGAGCCTATAGGTCACACATATAGAAGATAATTTAAGAACCTGTTTAAAAGAAGGGTGTTTTCATCATTTTAGGCGAAAAGAGTATTTTGGTAATTTCACAATGCAATTAAATTTGCTGAGGTCGTAGCATTTATTTAATTTGTTAATAAAATTAAATAAGTGAAATTATATTTAAATATGTGTTCGCAGATATTTAAATGAATTATTGTTATTGTTAAATGTTAATATATGAAATATATATTAATTGAGTTTAATTGAAATAACGATAATGATAAAATATCTAATTGGGGCTGTTTAGATATAGGGGCTGTTTGGGTTGGTTCCCAAGCCTATTCCATGATGGAATAGGGCAAAGTGCACTATATAAGTGCAACACTTTTTGAGAAATAATAATTAATTCATTCAATCATTTCAAAAGAAATTCTAGCCCCCTTTTTCTTCTCTTCCACGCCACTTCATCTTTGATTGAATCAAAGTTTCATTTGATTTTTGTTCTTGGTTCTTAAGGCTAAAAAGGATCTAGCAAATCTGTCTTTAGTTCGTTGGGGATTATCTTCATGTGGACTACCGCTGGTTCGATCCTATTCTTGGGTCGGTAGCGAAACCCATTCCGAGACAAGTTGGAGGAGCCTCCAAACGTGGGTATGGTTTCTTAACCTTGAGCTGATTTTTCTGTAGATTCTAATATGTTGTATAAACTGTAAATTTGTGCCCTAATCTTAGTTCAAAGGAACGATCTATGATGTTTATGTTTTTGTTTTCACTGCCATAACTTGATCGTTTCCTAACAATGCGGGTTACCCTAGGTGCCTGAACTGCAAACAAAGTGTCGATAGGTCACCGAATTTTTGAGCTCTAATACTTGGTCTCTTTTGTTTTAGGTATCTAGAGGCGAGCTTTCAACATGTCTTCATCTAACAGCAATAGCATAGACCGACTGTTTGATTCCCTGGTGACCTTGTTTATTCATAGGGAAGTAGTCTCGAAAGTTTTCGAGGACCTTATTGTGCGGAGCTTGGATCCCAACGCTGCAAGCTCTTCTAATCATGCTTCTACAAAGACTCCTCCACGAAAGAGATCTCCGATCCATAAGCCCCAAAAGGAACCATGTTCCTCGATTGGGGTTAAGGATATTGAGCGCATAACGAGTGTTTATGTGAATCAACTTTCTTTGAGGGTTCTGGGAAACTTCTCCCGAAAAAATCTGCCCACCGGTTGTGTGGCGATTTCTGATACCCTCCTGAGGTGTGGGATGTCTGTTTCACCTCACTACTTCATCGCCAATGTTTTAGACTGGTTTGGCATTGTTCCTCTTTGGTTGTCGGGGAACTCGTACATAATTATTGTAGGCATGTACATAGTGTACATGACAGTTAAATTGGGTGAGTTATCTGTAGACGAGCTCGTCCATTTGTATATGTTGAAAAAGAGTTAGGACCAAACGTACTACTTCTCCAAGGTGAGGAAAGTACAATTCAATGGTTTGGTCGAGGTCCCAAAGAAAATTTTGCACTGGGACTCTCAATAATTTTGTATGAGGTCGAGGAGACCGAGTTTTTTTCTTTAGAAGGTAGTAAGAATTCGACCATTGTGCGTACAAAGTGAGTTTCCAAGCTCGACAGGTGAACTAATCAATTCTTTGTGTTTTGTAGTAAATGTCGAGCAGAACTTCCTTCCTGAGGTGAGCTTGGAGTGGTTTCAGTGATTTAGTAACCTCCCCAACAGTGAGCGCAATGTTACCGAGCTTATTCCTCTTTCTTGCCTGAAAGCGTATCGCTTCTGCGTTGACGATGCCAAGTTTAATATCATTTTTGGGAAAGGTAAGTACTCGATAGTTCACTACTTAAAAAGGTAAGTACTCGATAGTTCACTACTTATAATGTTGTCTTGTTAGGTCACTAATAACTTGTTTTTCCTTTACAAATATATGGGGTGAAAAACCCAAGGGCTTGAAGAAGAAAGCACCAACTTGTGGGGCTGCCAAGAAACCGTCGATTGCTCTGACGAAGAAATAGCCTGTAGACATTGTCGGGGCGGCCCAGAAAGGTACCTCGCACCCGGTCCTCAAGCATAATGGCAATGAACTTTGGGAAGGCCCAAGTGCCAAGAAGCCTGCGAAGCCCCAAACCCCTAAAGGGCTCCATGAATAAAACCCATGATTTAGCTAAAGGCTCGAGGAAGAAGAAAATGTTCAAGCAGCAAGATGGCTCAATCAAGAAGAAGATGCCTGAGCAGCATGAAGGCTCGGGAAAGCAAAAGGTTGCAGAACAGCAGTATGGCTTGGGCAAGAAGACTGTTGGGCAAGCTGGTGGCTCAAAGAAAGTTGCACCCAAGGACTTGGCCAAAAAGAAGTCCATTCCCATGGGTGAGACTGTCATCCCTATGGGGAGTAGATTAGGCTTGCCTCTGTGAGGAGGCAATGGGAAGGCGAACGAGGCAGCTAGGGCTACGCTCAACGCACTGATCGATGGGCTACCAAGGCACATTGGTGTTGGAGCCTCGGTGGCTAGGGAAGCCATCTCGCTGGGGACCTATGTAGGGCTTAGAGATGCTTCTCCTTATAAGCAGCTTGATTGGGCATGTAGCTACATCACTAAGGTATTGATAGTTCACCTTTCTTCCTTTCTCAGAGACTTTTCTTTTTATTTCTCGTTAACTGTTTCTTTCTTTTCAGGCTTCCATGCCAACCAAGCTTTTCCTCAATGAGAGCTATCCTACATTGGAGGGTACCCATGTGGGGTAGTAAGAAGCGGAGAAGCTCGAGGTGGTAGAGAAAGAAAAGGAGTCAAAGTAGGCCGAGCTCGAGCTGCTGAAGAAAGAGATTGAGGCCTTCAAGGTCAAGGAAAGGGAGTTCCTTGACAAAATTAAGGCGAGCGAGGCTGCTCGAGCAAAGGCTAAGGGAAGTCGACCGAGTCTGAGAAGAGACTAGCATAGCAGCAAGGTGCCAATTACAAACTAAACTCCGAGCTCGCTACAACTTAAAAGATTGCCTCAGAATGGGAGGCCAAATATGAGGAGGCTTTGTGTGCATTCTTCTAAGAGAGGGAAGATTGTTAGGAGGCTGAGTTAGTGGCTAAGCGGCTCAAGCTCAATGTTAGAGAGCTGAATTCGACCATTAAAAGCCATGCTTGGGACACCTCGGTCTTCCTTGTGTAGAAGCTGTGGGAAGCTCATCCCTCACTCGACTTCTCCTTCCTTCCCAGGGCTTATCAAAAGGAGGTCGATAGGATGAAGACTGAGGCCCAGGGCATGGAGTACGTTAATTCAGATAGCTCCAAGTCTGACTATGAGGATGAAGAAAGGGTCAAGGAGGAAGAGGAGGAAGTCAAGGTTAAACAAGAGGTTGAAGATCCGCCTTCTCTGGCTTCATTCCCACCTATCGATGTTGACTTTCCCCTGGTTGAGCCTCCAAATGCTGTCTCGGCTCTTGCCCCCATTGGCAATGGTGCCCCAACTCCTGTTGTTTAGAGATTTTTTTTTTTTTTTTTTTTTTTTTTTTTTTTTTTTTTTTTTAGCTTGTAACTAAACTACATCGATCAATGAAAATTTGGTTTTCTCATTTTTTGTTGAGTAAAATTTTCATTTCTGTAGAGTCATTTCAATTGTTTTGATCGAACTTAACTTGAAAAATTAGAATTTGCTTTAAGTTATGCGTAGCCCGCTTCTTTAGGAATGAGGTAGTTCCTAGTTATGCGTGGCTCGCTTCTTAAGGAACTTTTTGAACATAGAAGAAAATCATTCGTGTGACAACTTTGAGTTTGGACTAATTGTCCATCTCGAGTTTTGGTCACCAGTTTATGATTGATTTTCTTTTGACGTGTTTTATTCGAGCTTTAACTTTATTGGTTTTGGGGGATTTCTCCCTTGGTGAGTTGAATTATGGCGTGGCTTATAGAACTAAGCTACCTTTTTTCTAACTCTTGACTCTGAGTTTTTTGATGTGATCGCTTAGGTCACGATTTTAAACAATAAATAAGAAATAATAAACAGGACAAAAGTTATGAACAATACCTCTTTTTTAATGAATGAGATTTGGCTATAAGAGACCTTACATTGAATAGGAAAAAGAACATAATTGAAACCCGAGCTACTTATTGGTAGTACCTTTGCAAATGCTTGGCATTCCATGCTCGCAATACTGCTTCACCATTGAGGTGTTCTAGGTGGAAAGTAACTGGCAAGCTTTTTTGAGATCCTAAAAGGATCTTCTCATTTGGGCCTAAGCCCCTAAGCATGGGTTTTGTGTACTCAAGACAACCTTTTTGAGAACTAGGTTGCCTACCCCAAAGTCTCTATTTCTGACCTTAGAGTTGAAGTATCTTTTGGCTCGCTGTTGGTAAGAAGCAAGCTTTAGCTGAGACTTGGCCCGATGTTTTTTGATTAGGTCTAGCCTCAGGCGGAGAAGATCTTCGTTCGTTTTCTTCATTATAGACTTCTCTCCAAAACAAACTAATCCCCACTTCTACAGGGACCATTGCTTCACATCCATATGAAAGCGAGAATAGGGTTTCTCCCATTGAGTTTCTGGCGGTTGTTTTATTAGACCATAAGACCTCAAGCAGTTTGTCAGCCCATTTTCCTTTGAGAGCGACGAGCTTCTTTTTTATTGTGTGCTTGATCACTTTATTTATAGCTTCTACTTGATCATTGGCTTGAGGCTGGTAAATAGCAGAGAAGCTTTTCTTGATTTTGAGCCTTTCATAGAACGATTAGAAATTTTCGCAATTGAACTATTTCCCATTGTCGGTTATGATAGTATGCAAGATTTCGAATCTATAAATGATGTTCTTGTAGATGAAATCCTTCACCTTGTTTGAAGTAATGGTAGCTAGAGGCTCGACTCCTACCCACTTTGTAAAGTAAAGCACTACGACCACTGCAAACTTAACACCCCCTTTTCCTTAAGGCAAAGGGCCTATTAGATCAATCTCCCAGATTGTGAAAGGCCAAGGACTTGATAAAGTTATCAATTCTTGGGGTGGAGCTCATGGAACATTTGCGAATCTCTAACACTTATCATACTTGTGCACAAAGTCCACCGCATCGTCAAAGACTGTTGGCCAATAATATCCCTGGCTGAGTACTTTGTATGCTAGAGATCGACCCCCTGAATGGTTCCCACAAATGCCTTCATCGATTTCCCTCAAGACATACTTCATGTTTTCGTGATAAATGCACTATAAGAGTAGAGAGTTATACCCATGCTTATACAATTTTTCGTTGATAAGCGTATACTGAGCTAATTTTGCTCAAAGGGGCTTGACTTCATTTCTTCTTTCGGGCACTGTCCCATCTCTTAGGTACGTAGTTATTCATCCATCCAGCTATACCTCGGCCCCGTTACCAAAACTGATTCAGAGATGTGAGGATACTAAGACTTGGAAGAAATCTGATAGGAATGGAATCAGTAGCTTATTTGCTCATCGTTGAAGCTAGGAAAGCTAAAACGTCAGCCACTGAATTCTTTTCTCTTAGAATCTATAAAATACTGAAAGTCTTGAACTGTTCGGGCTCAAATTTTACCTGCCAGAGATAGGATGCCATTCTGTCCTCTTTTGCCTGATATTCTTTGGAAATCTAGTAGACAATGAGTTGGGAGTCACTATATATCTTTATTGACTCTGCCCCTATTTCTTTGGCAAGGCGGATCCCCGTGAGCATTGCTTTATACTCTGCTTGATTGTTCGAGGCAGCAAACCCAAATCTAACTGCAGCTTGCATTGGGTTCCTTTCAGGACTTTCAAGCAAGAGCTTGGCTCCTGCCCCCTTTTCATTCGAGGACCCATCCACATACAAAGTCCACTGCCATAGGTTGTCAAGCTTTCAGCTTCACTGGCTTGTCTTCTTTCGAGGTGCTTGCTTCAAGCAGGCTTATTTCCCCCTCGGGCTAATAAGAGAACTATGAAATAAAGTTAGCCAAAGCTTGTCCCTTAATTGTGGTCCTTAGGATGTACTTGATGTCGTGTTGGCTCATCTCCATTGTCCATTGAATTAATCTACTCGATGCCTTGAACTTCTACATGATCTTCCTTAATGGAAAATTTGTCAAAACATGAATGGAGTGTGCCTGAAAGTAAGGCCGTAACTTTCGAGTTGCTATGACAAATGCATAGTCGAGCTTCTCCATCTCGAGATACCTTGTTTTAGCATTGAGCAACCTCTTGCTTACATAATACACTGGCTACTATACTCCCCCTTCTTCACGTACTAAAGTCGTGCTGATCGCTGACTTAGATACTGACAAATACAAAAGTAGAGGCTTACCTTGGATGGGCTTTGACAACAAAGGAAGCTACCCTAAGTGTTTCTTCAACTCCTAGAATGCTTTCTCACACTCCTCTATCCACTTGAAAGGTAGGCACCTATCTGTAGCTCGAGAAACAAACCTGCTTAATGAGGCCACTCGCCTTGTCAAACTTTGAACCTGCTATATACGAGCTGGGCTCTTCATATTCAATAGAACTTGCATTTTATCTGGTTTGGCTTCGACACCTTGCTAATTTTCCATGAAACCTAGAAACTTCCCCAAGCTCACTTCGAAAGCACATTTCAGTGGATTCAATCTCACCTGGTATTTTATGAGGATGCCAAACATTTCCCTTTGGTGCTCGATGTGGCTTTTGACGACCTTTGATTTGACGAGCATGTTGTTAATATAAACCTCCATTATTTTGCCAATTTGTTCGATGAACATTTGGTTCACCAAACGCTGATAGGTCGCTTCAGCATTCTTCAGGCCAAATAGTATTACCTTGTAACAATAAATACCTCGGCTAGTAATAAAGGAGATGTGTTCTTCATCAGGCTGATTTATTAGGATTTGGTTGTATCCCGAATATGCATCCATGAAGCTCAGTAGTGCTTTGCTGGCTGTCGCATCTACTAGTTGATTGATCTAGGGTAGCAAAAAGCTGTCTTTGGGATAGGCCTTGTTCAGATCAGTGAAGTCAATGCAAGTCCGCCACTTGCCATTCAACTTCTTCACCAAGACTGGGTTGGTGAGCCAATCTGGGTACTTTACTTCCCTGATGAAGTTGATGTTTAAAAGCTTATCAACTTCATCCTTGAGTGCTTTGGACCACTTAGCATCCGTAGATCTTCTCTTCTACCTTATTGGTCGAGCCCCTGAGTCAACGTTCAGTTTGTGGCACATTACCTCGGGGCTGATCCCTACCATATTCGCGTGCACCCAAGCGAACACGTTGAGGTTATTCTTAAGGAACCCTACCAAACTATTTGCCAACTCGTCGCTCAGTCTGTGTCTCCTGCCTTGATCAATTGCTTCCTCAGTTGGGAGTTGGCATTGGCCAAGTCTTGGTTTTGCTTCTCTTGAGCGAATACCAACTTCTTTAGGTGTATTCCTCTTGAAACCACCTGTAATCAAGGAAACTAACCAATGTAAGGTATAAGACTTAAGGGATAAGTGTCAAAGAGAAGAAGTCATAAATACCTGAAACAAGTGAGTAGAAAACCACTCGGCTGCCTAAGAGACACTGATCCCACTAAGTCAATGATAATCCTTAGGTAGCAAAAACAAATCCATCACCCCTCCCACAAAGGATGGGTCTGAGTAGGCTGAGGCAGACGAAGGTATAACTATCTTCACTGCCTCATCATCATCAAGAATAATCACCCTTTGAGTCGGCTCCATACTTTGAGAAGTAAGAGGGGTAGAGTTAGATAAAACCAACTCAATAGTAGCCGACGTGTTTGTGATAGTCTCCGTCCTCTTCCTCTTCTTTCCCTTTTTAGCTTGGTGCTTCTCTCTGAATTTTTTGGCATTTGGCACTTGGAATGTTCCCTTCATCATCTCTTCTGCAAGGGAGAATCCTTCAGGAGTTAGAGTGTGGAGTGAGGACTCACCAAAGATAAGGAAGTCGTTGTATCGAACCAACAACGTGTATAGCTAAAGCCTTAGGGGTAGAAAGGGAATACCTTGCTAGACCTCAGCAACATGCCTCCACAAATGGCTTCGCCTTAGCTTCGGCTTGGATAACACTTGACAATAATCCCTTTCTACTTCAGATAGCTCAAGAATCCTCCGGGTCTTCCCTTCAGCAAGCAGCCCTGGCAGCGGTTGATTGTAAGATAGATCTACAAAAGAAATAACAATGAGATTTAGTACACCATGAAATATCACAAACTCAAAGGCTAGTCACCATCGCTTGCCAGAAGAATAAGATCTCCTTGGCTCTAGTCTCCCCAAAAACCAACTCTCCATTCACAAAGAAGTAGATGTTTTTCCACTTTGTTGGAGCTTTTGAACTCTATTTAACATTTAGGTACCCATTTTAAGTGCAGAGGAAGTATTACCAAGTTGATTAAGAGATTTCCAATTTAACCACATCAAACACAAGTGCGGAAAAAAAAGAACACAGCCATATACATGGTTTGGCTAAATCCACTTTTAGCCTACATCCACGGGACCTTGTCCAGATCGAAGCAATCCACGAAGTTATAAACACATTACAAGATACAGTTCAAAGCTAATCTAAGTTATAGTAAAAAGAACTCCTTGTTCAACTTTGCACTTAGCACCATACTTTGAATCCTTAACGTGTAGCAACTCCTTGGATCTTCTTCATGCCAGGAACACACCCGAGAATAGCTTGTAGACCACCAAGCTTCAAGTACTTATGCCACACACCGGCATCAACAAAGGAACCATGTTCCAAGAGCCATCAAGTATGTGTTTGATATGGTGAGCTTTTGGCACAAAAATGAAATGAACCTATGAACCTTTGAAGAGAAATAATATTCTAAGAAATTTCAGAGTACAAAGAAATAAAAGATCAAAAGGTTAGATTCATACATGCAAGAAGGGGTACTATATAATGAGGATTTCTTGCTCAACAATGTAGTGCCATGTCAGCCAACAAGGGGCTGACCCATGTTTGTCCAAGTAAGGAAAGTATTCCTTCTTTTGGTTTGGGCCACAAAACAAATCAAGAAAAGAAACTTTATTCCCTAGGACCATATAAAGATATTATGACACATGTAAAAAGGTCAAAAAAGTGAAAGACAAAGATAAACAATATCTTTTTCACTTTATCAAACGTGCAACTGGTGCTGGGTTGCAAATAGCTGAAGCGAGAGTGTAAGCACAAACTATTGTGCACATACATTCTAAACGAAACAAGCCAAGACACAAGTCTGGCAACTAGTGTGCACATATAACTGTTGTGCACACACACAACTCATAAGTTTGACAAATATGAGTTTTCCACACATTTCTTATTATACGTTTTAAGCCTCGCCACCAAAATGTTTCTTGTCGTACCTCAACATCAATAGATATTGGCACCTCTCTTTGTCATGCTCTATCAAATAGTAAGAATAGAGCAGATCCATGGGTCCAAACTCAATGCAAAGCAACATACACAAACAATCTAAAGACATGAGCAATCTCCATACATTCGGGATCAACTGGCTGGGGGTAATTAGGTAATGGTTCAGTACTTCTCATGCCAACCTCGGGATAAGAAACCGCATGCCATCAATCAACATTTGCTCATAGATACTAATCCACTCGGCATAGACTAGTCCACCCTCTTATACATAGTTGAGCTTGAATGTCTATGGACTTTGGGATCTTGTAGAGGTATTTGATCTTTGGCATCTAATCATGGATTAAGTAAGAAAGTGGATTATCAAAAAACATGCCACCTCCGAGCCGACTCGGCTCCCCCATGGCCACCACTTGTGGATGGCATCCCACTTTGTCTCCTTACATTTTCTATCTCACAATCACTCTTTGTCTTAGTCTCACTGCCTCACTCCTTATCACTTGAATTCCCATCACTCAAATAAGGTTGCTCGGCTCGGGCGGAGCAATAGTAACTCCTCTAGTCCTGGTTAGTAGCTCTTCCTCCTCAAGTAAGACTATATAGGTCCCTGATTCCTCATATTCACTCATTTCAAACATTGTGCTTGGCTCGGTCTAACAGATTGTCTAAACGTTGATCAATCCCCTTACCGCATGGCTCCATACCTAAGCAAAAAAGTATCAACAGGATATTGTCCACTCAGCTTTGCAAGGCCTCAATATGAAGGTTCAAAGGCTATTTCACTCACCACTTTTTATCCATAACACAACCTTCAATTAGCTTTACTCAACCTTGAAATGAAACATTCTTTGCTTGGCTCCACTCCTCCCAAGGTTCACCTGTAACACTTGACACAATATTGATCAACCTCAACTTCCCCTCTGTAAAACAAATCTATGCTGGCTCGAAACAACCCTACCCAACTAAAGCCAGCTGACTCACTAGACACCAACTAGATTCACACCCTATCGTAACATCGCTCAGCCTTGTGGTAGTGATCAAGTGTAACAGAGTTGAACATACACTCTTGGTATCATGAAAGCCTTTTCTTCAACAACCCAACTCCTGTCTTCAACACTTCACCAAAATTATAGAAAAAAGGGGAACCAAAAGTCTCTTGATTTTTTCAGAAGTCGGTCCAAGATCTTACCCAAACCAATCTAAAAATCAACTAAAAGCCATATTAAACAAACCACGATTTCGTATAAGCCCTAACAAATCACTCAATCCTTCAAAGTTTTCCTTCAAGAACACTAAAAACTTACCCAAAATCCACCTAAAATATTCACCAAACCCTCAAGTCCATTGGAAAATCGCATGAAAACCACATGAAGACTTAAAGCAAAAGAAGAACAAGCAAAAGAAATAAAAAATGGTGAGAGATTTACCGAAAATCGAATAAGTAACTTCAAAACTCCAAAGAACAACTGCAAAGGTTTCATTGAAGAAATGAGAATGGAGGAGGAAAGGGCTACATTTTCTTATTTAAAGTCTATCTTTTCAAAAGTGACAAATGTCAACACTTGATAGGATCACGAAATAAGAGGACTTTTAGTTCCCGCTCTTTGTTTATCGCCTCTGCATCTCCCACGTGTCACGTTAGCAAATTTCTTTTATACAAGGGCGAAGAGCAGAATGAACAATAATGTAGACTGATTTGCAATACTTTATTCTTCCTTGGTCGAGTCGAGTCAAGCAATCATTTTCATTGAAATTAGTCACCTCACTCTTAGTCTCTAGTCACATCGTTCGTTCGTTTTTAGTCAAGAGAAACATGGCTTGGTAGAGCCGACCCATCTAAGCATCGTAAGGGTTCCAAAAGGAAGGGTAATGATTTTTATTGAGCACAAATATCCACACATTCAGCTAATGTCCTTTGCTCGGCCCCACCACTAGGGGTGTTCAAAAAAATGAAAAAACTGAACGACCGGTATCGAACCAAAAACCGGTTAACCGAAAAAACGGTTTGGTTATGGTTCGGAAAATTAAAAACCGAATTTTCGGTTTGGGAAAAACTAAAAATGGTTACCGAAAACTGGTTTTCTGAATCGGGTTTCAAATTAATATATAAATATATTATATATAAAATAAATAAATAATAAAATCTATCCCTAATTCACATTCATTTTCACTCAAATCTAAAATCGCAACGCACCAATTTTTTTGTAGCTCTTTGCCTCTCCCTTCTCAATTCACAAATTCCCGATTATCTTCATTTTTCTTCCAGATCCAGCAAAGCTGCGACGTCCTTCTCCTTCTTCAGCTCCAGCAACCACGGAGGCCCTTCTCAGTTCACAAATACCCGATTTTCTTCATTTTCTTCAGATCCAGCAAAGCTACGTCATCCTTCTCCTTCTTCCAGCTCCAGCAAAGCTGCATCATCCTTCTCCTCTTCCAGCTCCAGCAAAGCGCATCTCCTCTCCTTCTCAACAAGCACCCATGTCACTTCACAGTTATAAATAGCTTTTCTACTCACATTCTCAAGAAACGAAGGCGTAGCAACAATTTCAAGGTAAGAACTCCCAGTTTCCACTTTCCACCCACGTCACTTTCTGCCATGCTCTTGTTTTGACTAACATGCTGTTTCATATTACTATGTTCATGCGAGCAAAAAACTGAACTTTTTCATTTTTTTTTTTTTACAGAAAGAGTTGTTTGTAAGAACTTTGTCAGTTATGCTATTGAATCTGGTTTCTTACTTCTTGGCTATTGCACTTTTAACAACAAAGCATTAATACAGAGATTTTGGTTAGTTTCTTGGAATTTGTTACGGTAAAATTAGAATATGAATATTGATTCCAAATCCCGGGATTTTGGGTCAAGGGCCGCCCCAACTTTATGAGCATACCCAGCCCTTTTTTATTTCATATCTGTTGTAAAATGAATAAAATAAAAGAGAAATTTAGGAAGGAAGGATTGTCTCATCATCATCTTTGTTTTATTTCAGCGTTGTGGCTAGCCTTTTTTTACAACAAACAACGCAATTGCTTTATGAATTCCGAAGGAGGAAGACGGTATTTATCTGGCTGTAAGATATATAATAGGTGAAATGTGAAATTAGTTAGTAAAACTTATTTTCATCAAGTATCAATTCAATCTTTGTAGGTGAAGGGAATCATGGAAAGACATAGGATACTGCAATCTGCAGCTGCAGCTGTTTGCTAGAAAGGCAGGATTGCGATTTCAAGTTGTGTGTGGGCCAATAAGTTAAGATGCACACATGATGCTTTGTATTCACTTGATCATATGTTCTGGGTAAAATATGAATTGCTTTTTTCCAAAATGGTAGAACCTGACGTAAGATGTTCAACTTGCTCTACATCCTGCAAGAGAAATGATGGCATGTCGAGCCTATAACAGGAATTTTATTATTACACACATTAGTTTCAGGTTCCCATTTCGTAATTTCTTTAGTCTTTCATCATATATATGGCTTATGTGTTACAATTCACTTGTAAAGCTTGATTTTAAGACTAGACAGAGGAAACATAATGGCAGTTTCCCATTTCACTGGATCTGGATACGAAACACTAAGAAATTAGATTTTTTTTTGTGTGTATTTTTCAAAAGCAATTAGATTGTTATAGTCTTGGTTTGAAGTCAAGTATGTAACCATTTAATGAAATTCTTCTTTAGGCGAAATGCTGTGTAATGCATCTTAATGTTGCTGTTTTGAAATTTGGTTCTTTTTTCTAGTTGTATGGACTGCTAGGAAGGTCCTTTCACTTACATTAAGATCTTTGTGTTAATGTTCAGATGTCCAAATCTAACCCATGGCTGCTGACCATTCTAATACTGATGAGAGTCCGGAGACACCAACTAGTAGGAATCCAACTTCAAACTCATTGGTAGCCCCACAGCCTTCTACGGATCCTCCCGACCACACTCACCACGAGTCCCCAAACGTGTAAGTTCAATACTCGAAAAAATACTTCTGACATGTGGGATCATTTTACTGTAAATCTGTGAGAATATGGATGATAGGATAGCAACATGTGATTATTGTGGGAATGTACTTGCATTCCAAGTAAAGTGGTACTAGTTGTCTATGGAATCACTTAAGTCGATGTAAAAATTACCCTTTGAATGTGATGGATAAGAAACAAATGATCTTATTTTTTCAACAGACACAATCAAATGACCAATCAAGTGGTATTGCTACCACCTCCATACAATCTTCACTTACAACTTGGAAATTCAATCTAGATAGGCTTAGATGATCTCTAGCTAGAATGATAATTGTTGATGAGTTTCCTTTAGGCATGTAGAACGTGAGGGGTTCCGCAATATATGATGAGGTGCACAACCTTTATTTCAAGTTCCCTCTCGTATTATTGTGGCTAGAGATTGTTTTAATATTTACGTTGAGGAGAGAATAAGTTGAAGGCCTTTTTTAGTAAGTTTAGTAAGAGAGTAAGTCTTACCACAGATACATGGACATCTTGCCAAAACCTTAGCTATATGTGTTTGATGGCTCACTTCATTGATGATGATTGGAAATTATACAAAAAGATCTTAAATTTTTGTCCATTGCTAGTCACAAATGTTTATTGATTGGTAAGGCAATTGAGAGGTGTTTTCTTGATTGGGGTATTATAAGTTTTCACCATTACATGACAATGCAAGTTCTAATGATGTGGAATAAAATATCTCCAGAACCGTTAAAAGTTGGAAGGGTAGTGTTTTGAGTGGTGATTTTCTGCACATGAGGTGTTGTCACATATATTGAGTCTCACTGTAAAAGAGGGGTTAAAAGACATGGAGGCTCCATTTAGAATTCGCTCTACAGTGAGATAGGTAGGTCTTCTCGGCGAGATTACAAGGTTTAAGGAGGGTGTAGAGCAAGAAAAGATTGAACAAAAAAATCTTTTGGTTCTTGACGTAGAAACAAGGTGGAACTCTACGTACTAATGTTGGATGTGGCTTTAAAATTCAGAAAGCATTTGAGTTGTTGGAAATCCAAGACATTAAGTATAAAGATGATTACTAGAGGGAAAGTCAAGGGGTTTGCCTATGCCTAGGTATTGGAGTATGCCCGTTACTTGTTACCTTTTTTGAAAGTTTTTTATGATGCTACTCTACAGCATGTCAGCTCACTTTTTGTTACCAGTATGCATACATGCGTGAGATCTTTGCCATTAGATGCAGATTTCAACATGGTCTAGAAGTAATGATGTTGGTTTAAGTACTATGGCTAGGAGAATGAAGGGAAACCATGATAAATATTGGTCAAATATTGATAATATCAACTTTGTTATTCATGCAGTGGTGTTGATCTTAGATTCAAGTTAGGATATGTGAATTGGGTTCTTAGTAAATCTTATGATGATGCTGATGCTGAACTTTGAAGACAAAAGTGCATACAACTTTGTATTCTTTATTTAACCAATACAAGCTCATTTATAGTTCTCCAAGTGGGCAATCTAGTCAACAGTCTCAACAAGCAAGTCAGTTAATGTGAGATGTAAATGTTGATCCAAAGAATTGATGTATTGTATGTACAATGAGCAATGGCTGGACAGGAGGTTACGGTAACCAAATCTGAGATGGAAAATATTTAGAGGATGAATTGAGTACGTCACAAGGACGACATGTTTGATATCTTGAGTTGGTGGAAGTCAATTCAAATAGATATCCAGTTTTCTTTCTTCGATAGCACGAGAGGTGTTGGCTATGCCATTTTCTACAGTTACATCTGAGTCAGCGCTTAGCACTGGGGGTCGTGTATTAGATCCTTTCGTAGCTCCCTCACTCCTAAGACGGTGGAGGCTCTTATTGCACACAAGATTGGTTCGGCTACACGTGAACCATTCATGATTGAGAGAGCTTGAAGGATAGTAGAGCTTGAGTCAGGCAAGTTTTTGCTTTAGTTTCAATTATTAGTTATTATGTTGTCTTTATTGATTTATTAACTGAATTTTAAATTTAACCATTATTTATGACCTATTTTTTTATAGAATTTGTGTCTTCAGCAATGGGAAATACTATTCGTATTCATCTTGATGATTGAAGGTTTTGCAGCATTTAATTGAGGTTTGATTTCTTTAATAGTTTTTTATTGTAGGCAATGAAAAAAAATATGTTTAATTTTTATAAACTTCTAACATTTAATTTTTATTTGGGCAGATTTGGGAGATCTACTTGTATTACTTAATGTTGGTTTCCGCTTTCTACTTGTGGATTGTATTTGCCCAATTTCTTTTGTTGTTTTCTATTGGGACTTATTATTTTTTTTTGTTTTATTATGAACTTTATTTTTATTTCATTTCGGACTTTTATTGTTCAATTTTAATTATTGCTAGTAGTGGTCAATGGATATGTATAAATGTTTAATTTTTATTTGGATATGTATTGTCTATATTTAGTTATTTACAATTTAATTTAGGATAAAATTTAAAAAAATTTTTTATAAAAAAATGGAAAACTGGTTCACAAACGGTTAACCACTTTTTTAAAACGGTTAACCGGTTCGGTTCAGAAAAGCTGGTTAACCGCTTTTGAACACCCCTACCCACCATACGCTGTAACGACTTAGAAAATATTGTTACTAAGACTCGACAGCCTCAAAAATTCCCTGTTGGATAGGGGGAACTCCTCATTGCACCAGTCAGCTCGGCTCTGGCGAATTATACGTCCGTCTAAACACCACATCCCCTATTCGGCCAACATCGTGCTTTCGTTAGCCTTGGCTGAGCAAAATGGGTCAATGTTTCATCTCATGCATCGCTCACAGTAACTTCACTAAGTTTCTTTCGGCTTGACTCATTCAGCCTTAGTGAATCTTTGCTTTGCAAAGAATCCAAGCTTCTTTCAGCTCGACCCAGTCAACTTAAGTTTACCTTTGCCTTGCAAAGACTCTAAGCTTCTTCCGGTTCAGCCCATTCATCCTAATGCTCCATTCGACTCCAACCAATGAAGGAGGACAGGCAATGTCGTTTCATTCAGCTCTACCTTAACTCCTTAAAATTCAGTATGTTGTATCTTGTTTGATTTGATCAACTGACCGAATACATTGAATTCACATAACGACAATCATAGGTGGCCCATGCCCCTAAAGCATTGACTTATGCTCCTTCAAGATGAACCTTCCTTAAAAGGACAACAATCCATTCGAATTATACTTACATCTAGATCTACTCTCTAAGCTAAATACCCTTTAATTGAGAGAGTGTGGGACAAACTATATGGGCCAAAAATCGTATTGGGTCTGATGAGGCCCAATAAAAAAATAAACATATTATGGCCCAGTGCCTTAGCCCGATTTCGGTTAGGCCTATGCTTAAATCCACCTTGTAAACTGACCACTCTATGAGTTGGGCTATCCTACAAGTTAAGCTGAATCGGGTTCTAGCCCATTAACCCATAGTAGTCCAAAATAGGAACCAGAATCCTATTTACTTGCCACTTCAGTCAGGATCCTGAATCTTACTGGAAGTGGTAAGCCTAATCTCATAAAGGCAAGGGATAATTCTTCTTTCCTAATTGAGACTCATCTACTAAGTAGGACTCAAAATCCTACTAGGACTCCAACCTCGTGGGTTCACTAAAAGATGGAATTCATAGAGAATGATGCATGTGATACTATAACATGTATATTCATATTTTGCAAAAATTTTCAATCAAATTGAAAACAAGTAAGGTATAACTTGTTACCTAAAGTCCTTAGCACCTTGGAGACTTTTAATTTCAAGAGAAATTAAACAAAAGAGTATCCACACTAAGGTAAAAGAAGAATTAGGCCAAGAGAGACATTTAAGGCTCTTAGAAATTTTTGATCTCTTTTTTTAAAATTGGTATATCATTTTCTTTATATATGTAGCCTTGTAAACAATTCAATAATTGTTTTCGACTTCCTTAAACAATTCCATAATTGTTTTGGAGTTGTAAATAATTTCATAATTATTATGAAGTTATTAAACTTCTTTAAATAATAACATTAGATTAACATTTAATCACAATTAACAACTCAACTCTTAAATTGTTTACATAACAATTTAACCCTTAAATTGTTCATATGCTTACAATTAGAACCCATTGTTAAATTCAACTTAATATAAAGAAAATGATTAATTATGAATTTGAATTCCATTTAATTCCAATTAGCAATTTAACTCTTAAATTATTCATAATAACTAATATAACCCTCCATTAAATCTAATTAAATGATAATAATATAAATAACTTTATTACCCTTAGTAGGTGCTAGCCAAGTTGGGATAATCAAATCTCTTTGGCTATTTCTCTATTCTCCTTAGTTTTTATGTGTGACCTCTTAGGCTCACTGTGGCCTAGCCGTGGGCCCAATATCATAGTCTATTCCAATATGGTTTATCATAACTTTTTATGAACAAAACTCCCACCGATTATGGTAGGCATCTAGCAATGCTCCATAATCCCTAAGTCAACAAACCCTTTTATAATCATATGCGCTGTATAATCAAATCATTTCGTTGTCTAATCCCAATTAAGAATGGATTTATGATATGTCAAAATCCTTATCTTAATTTTTTATCAAATTGAAAAACAATACATGTAGAACATGTCACCATGAAACAACCTTTCAGGTAACATTTTATATACCCCAGCCGAAGATTTCCCAACGTATATTGACATTTGTCTAGGAACTTGATATCAATCTATACCAAGTCAACGTATCCCATCTTGACTATCACTTGTCCTCACACATAAACAACACATGGCCAAATCGGCTTATTAACACATGACATGATTAGCCTCGTGTTTATACACTATATGAACCATATGCATTTATGCAGAATCCAACTGTGATATCTCAGGTTTAAGGATTAATAATACACTAGTACGATCTTATGATGCATCATTGAATACATTTTAAGTGTCCATGTGATTCATCATAAATGATCATATTCGATAAACAGTTCACTAACTGCTTATCCATTCTAATGCCCTAGTGATATAATTTTTATAATCACCCACACTAATACCATCACATGATATTCTACGGAGGGATTCAGCATGCCTACTATGTAATATTATTGCCCAATTAATATTACCTATGTAGGGAATACTTTGATGATTTTGATCTTCTAAAGATTTGTATCATCCGGACATTTCACATGTAATACATATATATAAATGAATCAATAAGCCACATGTGAAATAGGAACACTTTCTTCTATTGATAAGATAAAAATATATATACAAAATATATACATTAACAAAACATAATACCTTAGAATCAACGACACGATTAGTTCCTAAGGCATACACTAGTAAAACTCCCACTTGCACTAGAGCCAATCATTGTGGTATCTAATACCCATCTTCTCAAGATGATGATCTAATTGCTTCTGTGTCATCACTTTAGTAAGTGGCTCAGCTACATTATCCGCTGAAGGTGTTTTCTGCACCAAAATTTCTCTAACTTCAACAAGCTCTCTCAAAATATGATATTTACGTTGGATATGTTTTGATTTTTGGTGTGCTCTTAGTTCGTTTGCTTGTGCAATAGCACCATTATTGTCACAGAACAAGGTTATCGGATAACTCATGTTCGGAACCACGTCAAGTTTAGCTACAAATTTGTGTATCCAGACACCTTCTTTTGCTGCTTCTGAAGCGGTAATATATTCAGCTTCTATAGTGGAGTCGGTAGTGGTTGACTGCTTGGAACTTTTCCAACTAACTGCTCCTCCATTACATGTAAAGATGAATCCAGATGTAGACTTTCTATCATCCACATCTGATTGAAAATCAAAGTCTGAGTATCCCTAGATTTTGAATTCTGAACCTCCATAACTCAGTATTAAATCTTTAGTCCTTCTCAAGTACTTAAAGATTGTTTTAACTGCTGACCAATGTTTCTCTCTTGGTTTTGAATGATATCCGCTCGCAACACTTACAACATAGGCTATATCAGGCCTTCTACATAACATTGCGTACATAAGACTACCTATGGCTGAAGCGTAGGGTATATTACGCATTTGCTATCACTCTTGATCAGTCTTAGGACTCATATCCTTAGAAAAAGGTAGTCCATGACTGCAAGGTAAAAAGCTTCTTTTGGAGTCTTGCTTGTTGAACTTTTTCAACATTTTCTCTATATGCATGCTTTGAGATAACCCTATCAATCCTTTCACTCTATTTCTATAGATGCGAATTCCTAGGATATAATTTGCTTCTCCCAAATCTTTCATTGAGAAAGCCTTTGATAACCACATCTTAACTTCGATTATCATCCCAATATCATTTCCCATTAACAATATGTCATCTACATATAATATGAGAAAAATTGAGATATGATCTTTTACCCGCTTATATACACACGGTTCATCCGGATTCTTTATGAAACCAAAAGTCTTGATTGTTTCATCAAACAGGATATTCTAGCTTCTGGAAGCTTGCTTCAATCCATAAATGGATCTATGTAATTTGCGCACTTTATGTCTTTCAATACTAGATACAAAACCTTTAGGTTGTTGCATATATATGTTTTCCTCAACAAATCCATTAAGGAACGCGGTCTTGACATACATTTTCCAAATTTCATAATCATAGTGTGCTGCTATGGCTAGCATGATTCTGATGGATTCAAGCATAGCAATTGGTGAAAAAGTTTCCTCATAATCCAAGTTTCTGAGTATAACCTTTCGCTACCAGCCTAGCCTTATAGGTCTCTACCTTTCCATCTTTGCTTATCTTTCTCTTGAAGACCCATTTACTACCAATATGAACTATTCCTTTCTAAAGCGTCAACTAGTGTCCAAACTTGATTAGCATGCATGGATTCTATTTCAAAATTCATCGCTTCTAGCCATCTTCCAGAATCGACATCTAATATCACTTCTTCATAAGTTTTAGGATCATCTCCATGATCAACTTCTCCCACGGAAAAAGATTCAAAAACTTTTTCATGTAGAAAGCCATAATATCTCTTTGGAGGTCGAGATATTCTAGAAGATTTACGGGTTGGAACCGTTGTGTCATGCGTTAAAGGTTCTTGATCTGGTTCATCTATCTAAGTATTATTGATTTGAGACTCTTCGGAATATTCCTTGAGTTCAATTTTTCTTCCTACACCTCCTTCTTCTAAGAATTATTTCTCAAGGAAATGTACATTTCTACTAATTGAGATTCTTTGATCAGTAGGGAAGTAAAACTAATATCCTAAACTTTCTTTAGGATACCCTATAAACCAACCTTTTTTAGATCTTACGTCTAACTTATTTGTTTTCACAGTCTTGACATAAGCTAGACAACCCCAAACCTTTAAATAGTTAAGTGTAATATCCAAGATGTCAAAGGAGAACAAGATAGGAGCCTTGGATCTTCAATTTGAAGGGTTTAAGGATTAAGGTGTAAAAGAAGACAAAGGCAAAGGATTTGTTGGAGGAATTCTTTAAAAATGTAAGGAAGAACCTCCCATGACTTTAGGCATTATGCTATGGTTTGTAGATTTTTATGAAACCTTAAATTAAGGCTTCAAGGCATGGAATTAGTTGATGGCAAGTGTAGTTGAACTCATTTATTCTACGTATTGCCTTGAATTCATTATACATGAAGTTATTGCTATTTATGTTTTATGAGTTGTTATGTTTGATTGAAGAAAATGAAGTGTGGATGCTGATTGTGGCAAAACTTGTAGTATTGGAGGCCACAGGTGTTGAATGGTTGCTATTAATTAGAAGTGTTAAGGTGTTGTTTGCATTAGCTTGCAATGTTATAACAATAATGGATGATTATGGGAATGAGATTTTACACTTTCTTTAAGATGTTAAAGACTATTAAGGGAGGTTTATTTGATTCATAAGTTGACCTATTGGTCAATTGTCAATAGGAATTGATGTGGCATAGTTAATATGAAAAATTCGGATTTAGTAAGCTTAGGGGTTATGTTAAACATGCTTTAGTATTTCGACCATAACTTGAGTTATAAAACTCAAAATGAGATGATTCTTGAAGCGTTAGAAATTTAAGACACAGCCCTATAACTTTTGTGTTTATGTCAATAGCCAATTCGTTTGAGAAATGGATGAAAAATGGCCTGAAGTATAAAAACTGGTTATTAAAGTTTAAGATTTAACATGATCAATTCTTATGATTATTAATGTATTATTGTAATTATGCCATGTACTAATGTTTACCCATTATTTAGATGATCTTTGAAAGATATACATGATCATGATGTCAATGCATGATTAATGTTATGAAATGGCATGAGGATGCAATGTAATACATGCTTTAAGATGATGTATGTGAGCAAGAGGTAATGTAAATGGATTGATAATCCATAGATGAATTAAAAGTATTAAGCTCACCAAAATATGTATTTACATGCCATAAGATGTTAGAGATGCATATAGACATGATGGGAAACGCGTAAGCATATCCTCAGTATTACCATTTGATGAAGATGAATATATGCTTTAGATGTTAAATAACGCGTAAGCACGCCTTCGATGATTGGCTCTAGATGAATTTGAGGCTAGATGATATGAAGTGCTTAAGAGCTAAGAAAAGTCTGATCGCTACATGTTAAATGCTTCATATGCATTTAGTTGCACTACATGATTTATGATGTTATTTACATCGTGAGATGATTTATACTCATGTTATAGATGTTATATCATGACATGTAATGTGTGTGTACTATGTTTACATACATATTTGTATGTGTATGCATTGATGTTTATATAGCCATGGGATAAAATGATGAAAGACATATGAAATAAAAAGGGATAAAAAAAAAAAAAAGGGAAAGTATCCCTAGATGTAAAAGATAAGTGGTGTGTTAACAAATATGTTTAAATGAGGGGCAAATAGCACATTTAGAATGCAATGGATCATTCCTTATTGAGCGATTAGCGCTCACCCTTTCATTGTTGATTGCTTTGCAGGTAGACTAGAAGCGAAGGATGCCAGAGACAGCGGGGCTACATGTGATGGGAGATGATTTATTGTCATCTTGATGTTTTTATCTTGATGTAAATAATGTAAATAATAAATGTTTGTGAAACACCTTTGGAAGCTTCCACCCTATAAATATGTTTTGATTGTGTAATTTTCGGATAAATTCTTAAAGTTTTTGAATTATAAGTTTGGATCCTGCGTGAAATTTTATTTGCATGTTTTGGATATTATTATTATTATCCTTACGCAGATGACTTGTTCTCCAGACATGTATCCCTAGGATTCTTATTGAGGAATATTCAGAGGATACCTGACTGGAGGGGGGTTTTACATTAAGACTAGGTGGTTTGCCACACCATACTTCATATGGTGTTTTTTGGATTGAGTTAGATGGTGCTCTATTTAAAATATGCACTGCAGTATGTAGGGCATACCCCTACAAGTAAATCAACAAGTTCGTAAAAGTCATCATCGATCGTACCATATCCAACAAAGTATGATTTCTCCTTTCAGAGACACTATTGTGTTGTGGTGTAAATGGAGGAGTTAATTGTGATATAATTCCATTTTCTTTTAGGAAATCTCGAAATTTCATACTTAAGTATTCACCTCCACGATCTAATTGTAGAATTTTAATACTCTTTCCAGTTTGTTTCTTTACTTCATTCTTGAATTCTTTGAACTTTTTAAAAGATTCTGATTTGTATTTCATTAAATACAAATACCTATACCTTGAATAATCACCAGTAAAGGTAATGAATAATGAAAACCTCCTCTGGCCATTTCATTAAATGGTCCACATACATCTGTATGTATTAATTCTAGCAATTCTTTGGCCCTTTCCCCTTTACCCTTAAAGGGTGACTTGGTCATTTTTCCTAGAAGACAAGATTCACAGGTCGGATAGGGTTCTGAACCCAATGAACTTAAAAGTCCACTTTCTCCTAACTGGATTACTCTTCTGTCTCCTATATGCCCTAATTTATAATGCCAAAGTAATTTAGGATTAATTTTATTTCGAGTTTGTTTATTGGTTATGGAATTCATTATGCTATGGCAATTTAATTCTAGCACATACAAACCATTTGTATTGATAGCTTTGCCAACAAGTTTATTTCCAAAATAAACTAAACATTCATTTCTATTGAACTATGCACTGTAACCATATTTACATAATACAGAAACATAAATTATATTTCTATTGTCTTTAGCAAAATACAGGACATTGTACAAATAGAAAAGGTGTCTTGATGGAAGCATGAAACTGCATGTTCCCATGGCTTCAGCAGCAACATTTGCTCCATTTTCCATTCTTAACATGACTTGATCTTTTGCCAGAGTAGAACTATTCTACAGATCCTATAAACAAACACAAATGTGTGAAGTAGTTGCTGAATCTAATATCCAGGATGATTTATTTGACTTGATCCAGTCTTCTCAATGAGAAGAGCTTTAGTCTTCTTAAGACTTTCTAGATGGAGAGGACAATTCCTCTTCCAGTGACATTTTTCTTTGCACCAAAAGCATTGGCCCTTTTCTTTAGAATTATTGGCTTAAGGTGAAGCCTTTTTTCTTAAACCCCTTTCCCTTGGGTTTTGTTCCCAATTTCTTTTGGAATTTCATTGGCTTTTTCTTTTTTGTCTTACTGGAAGAAACCATACTAAAAACCTCTTGACTATTTCCTTTTCTTTCTTGATCATAAAACTGTTGAATCTCATTCAACAAATCAGGAAGTTTTCTCTTAATCCTATTGAGATGATAGTTATTGGTGAAAGGTGTGAAACTTAAAGGTAGAGATTGGAGAACTAAATCCACCTTGAGGGTGTCTGGCATTTCAATTTTCATGGCATGTAATTGCCCCAGAATATTAATCATTTTCATGACATGTTCTTCTGGTGACACACCCTCTTTCAACTTCATTCCAAATAAAGTTGAACTTAATTCATATTGTCTTATCCTTAAATTTTCACGGTACAACTCTTGTAATGCAAGGTAAATTTCATTAGCACTTTTCATCTCTTCACACTTTCTTTGGAACTCATCACTCATCAATGCCATCATATAAGAGCGAGCTTTAAGTTCATCTTCCTTCCATTTTTTATATTCATTATGCTCATCAGAAGGAGCATCAGAAAAAGAAGGATCAGGCAAGGAAGTTTCTAAAAAATAGGCAAAGTTTTCTGAATTCAATATTATTGTCAGTTTCCTCAGCCAATCATTGAAATTACTATGGCCAACTAACTTGTTCTCATCCAGGATTTTCAATAGTAGATTATTCATCTTTTATGGTTTAATATTTTATGAGAGATGCTGCAAGGAAATTAAAAATTATGAGTGTTTTGTCACATATGTCTTTTATTAAACTAATCTAATTAGCTCCCACTATTTTATTCAAATCCTATACTTCCCTGGATAAAGATTTGGAAATTTTGCTGGATTAAAATTTCTACTGGGGAATCAAATTCTTATCAAATTTAATAAACCTCACATAATAGAAATCTTGGTCCATTAAATTCAATAAGTAGGAAACTATTTATTTTTATATCACCATATAAGCTATGATTCATTTCCTTGCCTCTAGTTTTAAATACCTCACATAATAGAAATCTTGGTACCCTAGATTAGTTAAATCCGACCCATTATGCTTTCTTAAAATAGAATTCCTATTATACCCTCACATAACAGAAATCTTGGGTACAATGAGAATTTCTATCCAAGAACTAAGACAATCAATTCTATGTCATAAATTAGCATCCCTCACATAACAGAAGTCTTGGGATCTCTAATTCTATGACAAAGAATTAATTGACTCATAGTGGAAGGCTTGGACTTAATATTTTATTTAGGGAAGATTTAAAGATTAAGTTTTGTTTTAGGTTAATGTTTTAATATCTACCCTATACATATCCACCATATGTATCAACTAAATATAAAACATAAACCCCAAACTACAAACCTAAAACTAAATATCATGCCATAAAATTAAGTTTCAACACTTTATATAAATATTAAAACTTAACTATAAACAATGACATAATTAATATGCATAAAACATACAAGCATATTACATGCTTAAATACGGCATCACATGTTATCAAACATAACGAATATGCATTGTATTGATATAACACATATATACCCCATCTATCAATTATATATAATAAATTGCCCATTAATAATCATTAATAAAACTTTAGGGGATAAATGTAACACTTACACTAAATAAGCAATTATACAACCAACATTTGACAATAAAAAGTTGGTGGAGTGAATTTATGCTTATCTTATCACATGGAATATCAATATACGTTAATGATT
The DNA here is from genome assembly GCF_008641045.1 of Pistacia vera. Taxonomy (NCBI): domain Eukaryota; kingdom Viridiplantae; phylum Streptophyta; class Magnoliopsida; order Sapindales; family Anacardiaceae; genus Pistacia; species Pistacia vera. Next base: position 203,000 of record NW_022196608.1, on the reverse strand, counting down.
AATTCAATTAATCTTATCAATGACATAATGAACAATTAAATTGTGTTCACACTACCTTTCCATGTATTTGGCACAAAGACAATTTTACCCTTAACTCTTTAAGACAAATTATCTTAATACCCTTTAATGTCCATTAAATCACATATTTGACAAACATAATATAGTATGACAAATTACGCCAAAGAAGATCAAACAACCCTTTTGTACCTAATTAAAAAATCATGCAATAGTTTCTCACATGAACAAAATTCATCTCCATGCATCCATGAACATTTTAATCACTATTAAAACATTAAAACTTTTAAATTGTCTAAACATGTATGCTAATTAATCAACAATTAATTTATAAACTTGTCATGGCCAAAATGTCACATAATCAAAATTATGTGAACAACATCAATTTTCATCAAAATTGACATATTAACATCCATACAATGTCCTAATCACCAAGAATCATATTTTCAAGCCGTAAATATTGAACAAGCAACATTTTAACCCAAAACTCATTTGGGCAACTTCAATCAAACACTAAAATTTCAAATAAATCTTGATATTTGTGCCACAACCATCATGTTTTTCAAACAAAAATCGTAAGAACATAAAGTGCAATTAAAAAATTAAGCCATGGTTGAATTTTGCAAGTTAACCAATATGATCAAAAAACAAATTTTTATGGCATATAAAGGATACACATGCATGGATCTACAACTTTAACAAAGCAAGTTAACATGCATTATAAACATATATACATAATGTAAAATCCGAAAATTCTAATTCTAATTAATATAAATATATACACAAAATAACTAATAGTGCAAGGTAGTCTTGGATAGTGCTACCAAACTCCTCCGCTTTTTGACGTCCCATCCGATCGTAAATCATCAAGTACCCACAAAACAGTGAAATAACAGAGTGAGCACTAATTGCTCAGTAAGTAAACCATACTGCACGACTATTCTTCCTCTGTTACTCATGTTTTGATTTTCCTTTTCTCACTTTAATCTTTGCTAATATTCTTCATTCCTTTCTGATATTCTACATTCTTTTTTGATATTCTGCATTCTTTTCTAATATTATGATTTTCTACTTATCAACATTCAAAGACAATGAATAAAACTGTACATCGTCGAGCACATAAGAAATAGTGAATCATGTAAGTAGCATAATACATGTGCAGAATAATACACTTTCTTGAGAAAAGAACTTTCTTTTCTTTTCTATTTTCTATCTCTTATCCTGTATCTTTTTCTTTTCTTCTCTGTTTCTTTTCTTTTCTTCTATTCTGGTTTGTCGATCGGACTAGGTTGATGCATGGATTTGGAACCCTGGCCATGTGAGTGGTTACAATCCTCATCTACATGCACTGCTGACGGATTGTACAAATATTGTATCTTTCTACTGTGGCCGCTCGCTCGTGGTAGCGTGCATGTAGGTATGCTCTGTTGGGTATAGTCCTCATCCACATACACTACTCACGGACTGTACAAATACTGTATCTCTCTGCTGTGGCTGCTCGATTGTGGTGGCGTGCATGTGGGCATCTCTGTCACTCACGGGTTCCCTATCGTAAAAACCTTATAACATAGCATGCTGTAGAAAGAGCATAGAAAGAGATACTATACACATTTCAACATGAATTTCCAAGCTATGGAAATTCTACATTTGCATTCTTTAGTAAATGAGAAATTATACATACTTGCATGTTAGCTTAAAAGAAAATTACTAGCCATTATCTTTTCTTTCTTTCTCATTCTTTGCTAACATATTCTTTCATATTCTCGTTTACTAAATCAAGATTATATATATAATCATGTGCACAATATATACATGATCAAGCCCATTCTATAATATGCTTTCCAAGTTCATATATACAAACTTGAAAATTCATTATGGCATAATGTTATGTCATGACATATTCTACCATTCTCTACTATCTCAAGTGCCATATCAAAGTAACACTTTAACATGCAAATCTTCTCTAACACTTTCATGAGTTATTCAAGAAGTAGTAAAGGTTCAAGTAACTACAACCAAGCACTAAGGTCCATTTCCCTCAAGGAACTAAAAAGACCAAGTGATATATTAAATTTTGGCAAAACAATATGCACTCTTGAATACTACCATTTACACTTGGTTAAGCCCAAATATAATCTTCCTACTTCAATTCTTGCCTTTCTCTAACCCTTTCTTCCATAGGGTTTAGCCAACTCATGCATGCATTTTCTCTTTGGATTTTCATCAAACACTTCATATGCACATGCAACTACCATGTTGGCTACACTTACACATCTCTCTAATTCCACCAAATTTTGAGCCAAAAACTCCCTAACTTTAGTATCAAACCTGGCCATTTTCAACAATTCTTAACACTTCAAAAATTTCAACACTAATTCTTCCATAACTTCACCAAATCATCACATAACCATACACTACTTCTCATGGCTGAAAATTATGCATCATTAAACATCAAAAACAGCCAATAATTCTCTCATACCATCACATAAAAACATGCAACAATCATACTACACAATTCTTGCTCAAATTAAGGCCAAAATTAGGTTTACTTACCTTGAATGTGTGATATCACCCCTTTTTGCTAAAAGTCTCTTCCTCTTGGGCCTAGATCATATAATAACCATAAGAATTTAAAACTTTAAAGTTTAATCACACTCCTTGGGCTAGAATCTTACCTTGGATGCTTTAGGATTGAAAATCTATAAAAATTCAAGCCAAAATCTATGATTTTCATTTGAAATTTAGTGAAGAAAATTGAGAGAAAATGGGGTAAAGGTGGCGTGAACAAGGGCTGCATATAAGGCTAGGGTTTCTTCAATGAAACCTTATATCTAATATTATACACATGAATTCCCATTTTGCCCTTGCACTTTATATGAAATTCCATGTATATCCTTTAGTCAATTACTAAAATACCCTCATTTTTATTATCTTCTTCACATTATTTTGCTTCCTTTCACTTCCTACTTTTTCATCTAATTATGAGTGAAAAGACCATTTTACCCCTAATGAAGTTTTAAGGAATTTTCTTCACATTTGTCTAAGGCAACTTCAAAGAAATCCAACTAAGGATATTAGGGCATAAATAAAATTACATACCTTGATGTTGGTGTTACAATTCCCCCCCTTATAAGAATTTCGTCCCCGAAATTCAAACAAACAATTCAGGATAGCGGCTCCGCATATCTTGTTCTACTTCCCATGTAGCTTCTTCTACTTTATGATTCCTCCATTGGACTTTTACTAATGGAATACTCTTGTTTTGGAGGTCCTTAACTTTTCTATCCAATATCTGTACTGGACACTCCTCATAAACAAGATTCTCTTCTAAGTCCACTTCTTCTACTTTTAATACATGGGAGGGATCACTGACATACCTTCAAAGCATGGAGACATGGAACACATTATGCATTTTATCCATATTTGGTGGTAGCACCAATTTGTAAGCTACCTTTCCCACTCGTTGTAACGCTTCAAAGGGATCAATTTATCTCAGAGCAAGCTTTCCCTTTCTGCCGAAACACATTACTCGCTTGTAGGGGGAAATTTTAATAAACACCTTGTCACCCACTTCAAATTCTACCTCTTTTCTCTTTCAATCCGCATAACTCTTTTGTCTGTCTAGGGCTTGTTTCATTCTATTGCTGATCAACTTGATATCTTCTATCATTTTCTGAGTGATCTCGGGCCCAATAGCTTTTTCTAGAGCATCTTTCTCTCTTACTTCATCCCAATGCAGTGCATACTTACATCGTCTACCATATAGAGCTTCATAAGGAGCCATCTTAATTGTAGACTGATAATTGTTATTATAAGCAAACTCTATCAATCTTAGCATCTCATACTATGTCATTTTGTAATCCATACAACACGCTATCAGCATGTCCTCCAGCACTTGATTGGTTCTCTCAGTTTGGCCATCTGTCTGTGGGTGATAAGTTATACTAAATGCTAACCTGATACCCAAGTTTCTTTGTAGACTAGTCCGGAAAGCTGAAACAAATATAGAATCTCTATCTGATACTATTGTCTTGGGCACCCCATGCAATCTAACTATCTCTTTGATGTAGATCTGGGTCAACTGATCTGAGGTAGTACTATCTTTTACTGGAAGAAAATGCACTGATTTAGTTAAGTTGTCTCATGTTTTTCACCTAGAGGGAGTTGAATATGAGACAAAGGAGATGGTTAGAGTTGGTCAAAGATTATGATTGTGAAATTAAGTATCAGCCTGGAAAAGCTAATGTAGTAGCTGATGCCTTGAGTAGAAAAACCTATTTGTCTAGACTCATAATGCAGAAAGAATTATTGGAAGAATTGTGCAGGGAACAGATTGAGGTGATACCAGGAAGGATTGCCAAGTTAGAAATTTAGCCTACTTTACTAAAAGAGATTAAAGAAAAACAAGTTGTCAACGAGTGGTGTCAGAAAATAAGTCGACAAGTGTTGGAAGGCGAGATATCAGAATTTCACCTTTTAGATGGTGTCCTCTGTTTCCGAAATCACATATGCATTCCTTAAGATGTTGAGTTAAAGAAGAAGATTTTTGAGGAGGCTCATAACACACCATATACTGCTCATCTTGGAGGAACCAAGATGTATCAAGATCTAAAGAAGAGTTATTGGTGGCCAGCTATGAAGAAAGATATCGGAGATTATGTAGCTAAATGTTTGATTTGTCAACCGGTTAAGGCAGCGCACCAGAGGCCATCAGAATTGCTTCAGCCACTCAACATTCCTGAATGGAAATGGGAAAATATATCAATAGATTTCATTACAGGCCTTCCAAGAGTTCAAATAGGGTATAATGCGATCTGGGTAATAGTAGACAGATTAACCAAATCCGCGCATTTTCTTCCAATAAAGGATAGTACCACAACAGATCAGTTGGCCCATATTTATATCAGGGAGATAGTTAGACTCCATGGGGTGCCCAAGACCATAGTATTAGTTAGAGATTCCAGATTTGTTTCAGTTTTCTACACCAGTTTACAAAGAAAATTGGGTGCCAAGTTAGCATTTAGCACAACATACCACCCTTAGACGGATGACCAAACTAAGAAAAAAAATCAGGTATTTGAGGACATGTTGAAAGCATGTTGTATGGATTATAAAATGACTTGGCATGAGATGTTACCCTAGGTGGAATTTGCTTATAATAACAGTTACCAGTCTACAATTAAGATGGCTCCTTATGAAGCTCTATATGGTAGACGATGTAGCTCTCCACTGTATTGGGATGAAGTAGGAGAGAAAGATGCTTTAGAAAAAGCTCTTGGGCCCGAGATCACTCAGAAAATGATAGAAGATATCAAGTTGATCAGAAATAGAATGAAAGAAGCCCAAGATAGACAAAAGAGTTATGCAGATTGAAAGAGAAAAGAGGTAGAATTTGAAGTGGGTGACAAGGTGTTTATTAAAATTTCCCCCTACAACTAGTGGTGGAAAAATGACCCGCCCAGCCCGACCTGTGGTGGGTTATAGGGGTTGGCGGGCCCGACCTAACCCTGTCTGCCTCTTGGCCAGAAAGGCTGGCCCAGCCTGGCCCGCCAACCCTAATCTGGCAGGTTATGATACGGGCCGGGCCGGGTTAGCCCACGATTTTTTTTTGTTTTTTTAATTTTTTCTTTTGTGTAATTGTTTTTAGTTAACTTTTCAAATATCAATAATTCAATTAAATTATTTTTTTTTGTTAACATTTCAAATATTAATTCAATTTTAATACAATAAAATTGTAATATAAGAAAAAATAGATCTATTCATTTATCCAAAAATAAAATAAGAAATTACAACAATTATTGCCTCATTAAAAACCTTACCAAGAAAAACCCAATGGGACAGAAACTTGGTAAGGAAAAAAGAGTGCAATAATTGACAAGTTACAAAACAACTAATTTGGGGGTTGACTGGGACCTCCCTCATCCATATCATCTATATTACAAAATTTAAATGATTCTATTAAAGTATCGTCGATAACCTCGTATTGACCTTGATAGAGCGACCGTTCCCAATCTCAAAGACATGTGAGGACTTCAATCATTTTTTGTGAAAGTTTAGTCCTCCTTTCATTTAAAATTCTTCCACTTGCACTAAATGTTTGATCGGATGAGACGGTTGAGACAAGAACAGCGAAAACATCCAAGGCAAGTCTTGATAATACTAGAAAAATACATTTTCTGGTTTTCCAATATCCTAAGACATCAAAGCTGACTCTTTGTTGTGGATCTGCTGGTAACACTTTGGGGATTCCCAAATATTTTTGAAGCTCATTACTCTGTGACTAGATGGAGGACAGTATATTCGTTATTGGTGCTTCTGAAGCGAAGGTTGTGCTTCGGGTTTAGGTCTTCTTCGGCCTATTAAGTACACTCCAAGAGTCAAAGTCTTCATTTGTTTCTTCTGATGCTACTTCCCTGGGTATTTCGCCTCCTTGTTGGTTCCCATACCTGTTTTCATATTGCAAATATACCTCTGCAAGACCCTCTCTTACCTCTCCTAGTTGATTGGCATATGCTTCGTTTTGTAAATTTTCAGTTAATGTGTCTAAACCATTTTCTAAACCTGCTACTTTAATTCCAGGATCAAATATAGCACCTAAACAATAAAGAAAAGGAATGGGTTTCCAATATTCAAAAACAAAAAAAAAAAAAAAAAAAATTCCATGCCTTTATTGGTCCCCCTAAAATTTCACTGTTTTTGTTTTTTCTGAATAAATCTGAAATTTTTATAATTGATGTATTACCAATGAACTAGTAGGATAATACACACCAGAAAGTGTTAAAGTGGATTGGTAAAAAAATTTTAAAGAAAGAATGAATTTTTTTTAGCTAAATGCCAATCTTTCTACCATAATGAGGACCTCTATTATTTACTACAAAATAACTAATTAATTTGCATAAGGTAAACATGACAAGCATTAAATAAGTAGTATTCCATCTAACATGCATGTCTAATGCAAAATTCTAGGAGACATATTTGATTTTATACAAGCATCTTGAAATTGACATTTCTTTTATTACTACTAGTAATTCAAGCTAAAGAATCCCTAATTCTATCAATTTATCTCTAATTGTTTTCATACCACTTTTCACAATTAAATTAAAAATGTAACATGCACGCATTGGTGAAAAAACTTCAAATTGTCATAAAAAGTAATTAATTTAAAAAAATCTCTATAGCTAACTATTCACTTGCATTATCTAAAGTTAAACTTATCACTTTATTAATAAATCATAATCTTCTAAAACTTCAACAATTTTATTATAAATTGTTGACCACTATGATCCCATCTATTATCTAAATCCTAATAAAGATTTATTTATTTACATTCGTTTCAAATAATGACTAGTCCACACAAATAATCTTGTTTAGCTCTACCACTCAAATATCGGCGGTTAAGCCACACCATGACAACTATGTATTTTATTTTTAATTCTAATTTCATTTTCCCAAACAATTTTATTAAATCATTCTAGTTACAGTTTTAGAATAACTTTTAAATCCTGGAAAAAATGATTTTTTAATAAATCTTTCAAAATATTTATCTTCAGCCATATTAATAGTGTGATCAGTTCAATGTACCGCCCGCATGAGGTACGTTGTTATTGTTTCCTCTTTCGCTCTTAGTTGAGTTGGTTTTTTTGTAATATTGTTTGGTTGAGTGTGGTGTTAATGTTTGCCCTGAAATTGGTTGAAAATAGAAGAAGTTTAGTGTACCAAGTTTCGCCGGGGCGAAAAGATCTTCGCCGTGGCGAAGATGTGTTGAACCACGAAAACTCTCTGGACAGTTTCGCCCGGGCGACGGGCCGATTAAATTGTTGGTGAAGTTTTAGATATTTTCTTCCCTAAGGGCAATTTGACCATTCTACCCCTAATTAGCAGAAAAGTGGGGAGTTAATTGTAAGGATTTTTCATGGAGAATATGTTGATATGGGGGTGGTTTGTAATGAATCAAAGGATATGGATGGAATTCCCAAGAAGAATAAGGGCAAAATGGGAATGAGTGTGTTTATATTTCATTAAAAGGAATTAGAATCAGAAAACCCCTCATTTCTTCTTCTCAAACGCAACTTTCCCTCTTTACTCCTCTCAACTTCTCTTTCTTTTGATCAAGGATTTCAAGGGTTTTTGAAGTGATTTGGGGTAAAAAAGCAACCTAGGCTTCCTAAGTAAGGATTCTTCTTAAGTTGAGTGATTTGAGAGTTTTAACCCATATTGAAGTTTGAAGGTTTTTTTATTTTGGTTAAGAGTAGAGAAAGTCAAGCAAAACAAGTGAAAGGAAGAGTTGTGAAGTCTCTCCATAACAAGGTAAGTAAAACCCAACCCAAGTTGAATTTATGAATTCTCTTGATTAGGGTTTTGATAGAAATGATGTATGTATGTGATGTACATGTAATATGCCATGTGTGAAGGCTTAAATAGAGATTTCTATGCTTTGTGAATGTTTACAACCTTGCAAATATGAGAAATGAATTGTTGGGTTGGCAAGGTGTTGAGATGGAATTGAAGGGGTTTATGGAACCCTTTTTGGAAGTGTTTTGTTTGACAGGTTTTTATGGCTTTTTGAAGGGGTTTTTCCCCATTTTGGATGGTTAGGAAAAGTTTTAGAATCATGGCTATAATAGAGTTTTATAGTGCACATAGTTGTTTGATGAAATGCCTAATAGAGGTTGAGTGTGATAGTGAACCTTAATTCTTGCAACATTGCATGTTGCATTTCATAAGTGCATTAGTGGAGATGAACCATCCATAGGCACTAATGTGCATTGAAAAGTGACCTAAGAAAGGGTAGGAAATTTGTGTATGCAATTACCCTATGAGTAGAGAGCTGTGGATGCAATTACTCTAAGGTAGATAGAGCATTGAAAAAAATGCTACAATAGAATGAATTAAAAGTAGTATGTTGGGATGATGCTTTGTGATCATCACCCAACAGTTATGAATCGGGATGAAGCTTTGTGATCATCACCCGAATAGCCCTTAGAATGGGTCGATGCTTTGTGATCGTCACCGATGAGTAGTAGATGGGTAGATCTTTGTGCACTACCCGGTTGTGTGAGATAAGTGGGTTGATGCTTTGTGACCATCATCCAACTTTAGTAGAAGCGGGTTGATGCTTTGTGATCATCACCCGATAGTGACTAGAGACGGGTTAATGCTTGGTGATCGTTACCCAAGAGTCATGAGAAACGGGTAGGTGCTAGGTGATCTCCACCCGATAGTTAGGAAAACCGAGTAAGTGTTTTGTGATCCCCACTCGGTAGTCACTAAGAACGGGTTGGTACTGTGTGAATTCCACCCGATAATCATGGAGAGTGAGATGGTGCTGTGTGAACGCCATCCGGCCGTACCTCCGGTAAGATGAGGCCATGATGTTTAGTAGAAACAGATATAGAAACAGAAATAGAAAAAAAGAAAGAATTAAGAGTTATACATACGGGGACAAACAGATAGAGAGTTTTACTTACTGAGCATTATTTTGTGCTCACCCCGTTATTTTCCTTTGTGGATGCAGGATCTAGGTGATGATGCAGTCGGAGGGGCGTCGGCAAGCGAAGAGAGATAGCTACACTGTTTCCCCTGTTTTGTCTTTTAAAATGCATTTTTGTAAACAATACTCTTTGTGTATAAAAGAAATATGATTTATAATGAAAAGAAAATTTTGGGGCCCAATTTTATATTGTAATTATGCATGCACTGTACTAGTTTTCAGTAGTTGTTACATGCAACAAGATATAAAGCTAATTGTTTCCAATATACATCAGAATTATAACGCCAAGTATTACCCATATTAGTTATTTGAGTTTGATTGGTTTCTCTATTTCCATATTGAGTAATATGTTTATTAGCATGCCTTTTTAAAGTACTAGTACCATTACTTGAATCAACTTTATAAATATTTTCACAATACTTGCATCTTGCTTTCTTCACTTGAACTCCATGTTCTGTCTCGTAAAACTTATCAAAATGCACCCAAACGTCTGATGTCTGCCTATTGTCAGTTTTGACAGCAGTTGATGAACCCGCTTCTGCTTCAGATGAAGTTGGACGAGGATGAGGATTATGAGGACAACTTCTAGAACCACTGGGAGCTGTAGCAGCATGGGGAGGAATCGGGGGAATATTATGAGGTGTATCAGATTCTGAGACTTGGAAAGCAGGACTATTTGATCAACTGTATTTATGTTAGTAAATTCAGGTACTATGACAGTAGTTTCCTTCATCATCGAAATTGATGGGATGTAAATATCTATACATTGTAGTTAAAAAAAAAAATTTGACATAGAAGAAATAAAAAATTAAAGAAGGAGAATTGGAATTTGGAAATATGAATTGAAAATTGCAAAAACTAATAAAAATTAAAGTGAGAGCAAGTTGACAACAAAGAGAATAATTGAGAGATTTCAATAGAGATTAGAGAAAATGAGAGAATGGGAGAATATGGGATGTGAGAAAATATGAGAGTTTAGGGCCTATTTATAGAAAAAAAAATGGGAAAAGAAAATGACGAAAAAGACCTCTCCAATTGCTATAAAACGGCTATATTTCAAGGGTAAAACGGGTATTTGCAAAAAAAAATATATATTTTTTTTTTTGCCAACCCGCGGGTCAACCCGGCAGGTTGGTGGGTTTTTTTGTAAAGAAAAAAAAGGTAACTCATCAGGTCGCCGGGTTGCCATATAAAAACCCAGCTCGCCTCATAGGCGGTCCGGGTTGAACCCACTTTAATGCAGACCGGGTAAGGGTTGACCTGCCTAACTCGGCTCATTTGTTCCACCTTTACCTACAAGCGAGTAATGCGTTTCGGCAGAAAAGGAAAGCTAGCTCCAAGATACATTGGTCCCTTTGAAGTGTTACAACGAGTGGGAAAGGTAGCTTACAAATTGGCACTACCACCAAATATGGATAAAGTGCATAATGTGTTCCATGTCTCCATGCTTCAAAGGTATGTTAGTGATCCCTCCCATATATTAAAAGTAGAAGAAGTGGACTTAGAAGAGAATCTTGTTTATGAGGAGCGTCCAATACAGATGTTGGATAGAAAAGTTAAAGAGCTCCGAAACAAGAGTATTCCATTAGTAAAAGCCCTATGGAGGAATCATAAAGTAGAAGAAGCTACATGGGAAGTAGAACAAGATATGCAGAGCCGCTATCCTGAATTGTTCGTTTGAATTTCGGGGACGAAATTCTTATTTTGGGGGGGGGGGGGGGGGGGGGGGGGGGGGGTGGTGGGGGAAAGGGATTGTAACGCCCACATCAATTTATGCAGCTTTATTTATACCCTAATATCCTTAGTTGAATTTTGTTAAAGTTATCTTGAACAAGTGTGAAGAAAATTCCTTAAACCTTCATTAGGGGTAAAATAGTCTTTTGATAATCCTAGGATTATACTGTTTTATTTATGCTTTTTGGTTGGATTTTGGATACTTCATCTTAAGTTTGTGCCTAAATTGCTACTTAATTTCATGTATTTTACGTTTCAGGCCAAAACGTGCAGTTAGAGCAAAACTAAGCAGAATTGAGTTTCTGGACCCAGAATCAAGCAAATTTCAGGATTCGGGAAGGTTCTGATGCAGATTCGTAGCACTATGAAGCTTGTTCCTATTGGAGATCACAAAGATTGAAGATTCAAGCAAAGAAGCAAGTGGAGGGCAGTTTCATAAATTCAGAATAATTCAAAAAAGTTTGCCGCGGTGAGAAACTCTTGGGTCAGATAGTGAATTAAAATCCAACTCGATGCCGCGGCGAAGTCTGCAATTTTTAGTTTATTAAAACTATGCATTTTAGTTGTATGGGATGAGTCTTAGGGTATTGGGGTCGACTATATAAGTTGGACTTAGTTATTTTTGAAGGAGTTCGACACTTTTGGGGAGGAGAAGAGAAGATTGGAGATTGAAAGTCTTTGGATTCATCAAATAGGGAAGATTTTGTTCTCTTTTCGTTATTCCATCATGTTGAACTCGATGTTTACTTTTTTTATTTTGATTTGCTTTAATTTTAGTATGAACTAACTCACTTTTGGGTTAGGGTTTTGATGTAATTGGGATTTTAATGTCTAATCAATAAATTGATGTTGCTTTTACATTCTATTGCATGGATTGTGTATTTACTCTTGTTCTTATTGAAATTACTTGTTGAGCATGGTGAGACTAAGAAGTGAATCATGTGTTAGCTTCTTAGGGTAAATGCCATTGATTGATTGAACACTAGAGATATGTTCCATATAGCTTAACGGACTTGGAACTATTAACCTTCATTTTGTTGGGTGCGGAAGCTTAATAGGGATAAGTAGGAAAACGTAGCCTGAGAAGGTATGTTTTGCATTTTAGGGTGTCCGATTTATAATCCTTGCATGTGAGTGTAGAAGTAACAGAAATCATAGATTAATTCGTAAAATCTTAGTGAAGTCAAAACCCTAACCGCTTTGTCTTAATTGATATTTTTCTTGAATTGATATTGTTTTCATTATTTAGATCTTAAATTACATTGTGAGTTTTGTTTTAATTTCAGCTTAATTGTCTCCTGCAAATCCAACCATTTTTTGTTGCTCCAACTTGATACAAATTAGGAAAATTAGTACTTGACACACAATCCTCATGGGAACGATACTCTACTCATCATTCTATTACTTTTTGCAACTAGTGCACTTGCTACACATATGCATGGTTTCAAAACAACACATCATCTTTTCACTCATAATTAGTTGAAAAAAGTGGGGAGTGGAAAGAAGTAGAATAACATGGAGAAGTTAATAAAAATGAGGGCATTTTTGTAATTGACTAAGGGACATAGATGGAATTTTTAGAAAGTGCAAGGATAAAATAGGAAACTACATATATGTATATATATTATTATTATGTAATAAGAGTTCAAGAAGAGAAACCCTAGCCACTATACCCATAGTTCACGCCACCTTCACCCTAAATTCCCTCAAATTTCTTCACTCAATTTTCAAGGAAATTCATAGGATTTTAGTTCAATTTTGATAGATTTTCAATCCTAAGCATCCAAAGGTAAGATTCTTGCACCAAGATGTGAGATTCAATTTTAAAGTTTTGAATTCTTATGGTTTTATATNTTGAGCAATAATTGTGTAGAGAAATTCTTATATTTATGTATGTGTTATATGTTGAGAATTATTGATGAAGTTGATGTTGAATGATGGTTAGGATTCAACCATGAGAAGTAGTGTTTGTGTATATGGTGATTGATGGAAGTTTCAATGAATTATGAAATAATTTGAGTGGAATTATGGAGTGTGATTTCCTTGCCAGGTTTGGTGTTGATTTTAGGGAGCTTTGCTCCAAATTTTGGTGGTTAGAAATTGATATGGAGGTGTAATCAACTTAGTGTTTTGTTTGTGCATATAAAGTGTTTGACGAAATGTCAAAGTGAAGGGCATGTATGAATATGACAGCATGTTATTTGAATAGGAGTTTATGGATGGTAGAGAAAGTAGAGAATGACATGTCTACATGCCATATTGCATTCTTGCATGAACATATTTAAATTTAGAAAGACTAACAAGAATAAGCCATCTACATGCATACATACATATATGAGAACACTAAAGAAGAAAGAGAAAGAAAGAAAAGAAAATTCATTATAGATTCAATTATTAAAGAAAAGAAAAGAAACTGAATACTAATTTCTAAAAGAAAGATAAGAGAAGAGAAGGTTGTTGCGATGGGGGACCCATGAGTGATAGAGAAGAAGAATAACCCCGCATGTAGGCCGCGTTTAGTGAGTGGCCTAAGAATAAGAAAGAAGAATTTGTACAGTCCGTAAGACGTGCATGTGGATGAGGACTGTACCCAAGAAAGAATTTGAGAATACACTCACACGGCCAGGGTTTCGAATCCATGCCTCAACTGAGTCTGATCGGCAAAGAAAGAATAAAAAAAAAAAAAAAAAAACAAGAAAGAATAGAAAAGCAAGAAAAACAGAAAAGAAAGAAGAGAAACAAAAAAAGAAAGAAACATAGAAAAATAAAGAAAAACAAAATAAGAAAACAAAAAAATAGAAAAGAAAATGCATTGCATAGAAAAAGTTTATGCATCCATGCATATGCATCATGCCATTTCTACTATCCCGAGTTAGTTTTCCTATTTGTGCTTACATATTGATAAGTGAGAAACTAGAATAGCAGAAAACAGAGAAGAATAGAGAAGCTTGGTGTAAGGAAAGAAAATTCAGAATCTGAGTAATGGAGAAAGAATAGAAGTGTTGTGGGTTTACTTACTGAGCAATTAGTGCTGACCTCGTTGATTTCACTGTTTTTGCAGGTAGTAGATGAGATGCGGTCGGATGGGACGTCAAGTAGCGGAGGAGAAAGGCAACACTGTCGGACTGTATTTTTGAGTTTATTTTTGTGACTATGGTACTTGATGTAGAGATTTGTAGATAAAAGATATGCTATTTTTGGGCCCACTACCTTATATCCATATATGTTTTTCTATGATATATTTAGCGAGTTTTCATTTTATACCTCCTAAGTATACTAGCTAGAAAGAATATTACATTTTTGGTTAGAGCATGATTTTGGGATTTGACAGTGTGCCTCTCCCGCCACATTGACGTACCATAGCCGACTGTTGTAAGTTGTTTCTTTCCTTATTTATAGTATATGAGTTAACTTAGTTGACTAATAGTATTGGTGCTATGTGATTTAGATGAGACGTATGACCCAATCAGGTAAAAAGAATGCAGTGAGTGCGGGTGAACCGTCCAACCCGTCAGGACCTACTCCCCCTATCCTCGATGAAGCGAGGATTCATAGTATTGTATAGCAGGTTGTAGCAGAGAGTTAGGGGAGACCGATATCAGAGAGAGTTGAAACACCAGTCATTGTATCAACCACCAGAGTGGAGAGAGAGAGGCTGATACCCTCTGTAGGACAGAGTCGTCTTAAGCCTATTTATGGGTTACCTAGTCATCATCAACCATCAGAATTCAGAGGTACAGTGGACCCAATAGTAGCATAATAGTGGATTAGGTTCGTGGAGCGTACGATGACACTGTTTCCCATGACAAACCAGGAGAAGATCCGATATGCTAGTTTTCTATTTCGGGGTGATGCCCGGATTTGGTGGGAGTTGATGGAGGATGTGCATAAGATAGCCACTATGACCTGGGGAGATTTTAGACGACTGTTTGAGGCAGAATACCAAACGGTTGATAGGATTCATGAGAAGACCCAAGAATTTATTAGCTTGCAGCAGGGGTCCAGTTCGGTGAAGGAATATTTAGTGAGATTTAATTCCTTGGAGAGGTTCACACCCGGTATAGTGAGTACACCAGAATTGAGAAGGGATAAGTTTGTGCATGGGTTGAAACCAGAAATAGCTCGAGATGTGATGGCAGGTGCCCAACCCCTCAAACTTATAGTGAAGCTTTGGAACGTGCCTTACGGGCTAAAATATTCTTGAATAAGTGAACTTCAACCACTCCATCAGTAACAACACCTAGTGTCCCACCTCCTGCTCCACAGAGAGATAGAATTGATGTTTCCAAAAATAGAGAAGGGAGAAATAAGAAAAGATTTAAGCCTTAGCAGAATAGAAGGGATTGGCAGAATAAGCGACCGAGGACTACTAATTTTTCCCCATGTCAGAAGTGTGGGAGAAATCATCCAAAGGAGTGCCTAAGAGAGTTGGGTTAGAATGTATGTTACAGGTGTCAACAACAGGGACACATGATGAAAGACTGCAAAGCCCCTCTTGCACGCGCATCATAGACATCCAAAGGTACCAATGCTCGGGAGTTTACAGTAGCACAGAATGAAGCCGAGGCTAGTCCATCTGCAGTTACCGGTCAGTTATTATTTCATTCAATTTCTCTTTATGCATTAATTTATTCTGGAGCCACACATTCATTTATCACACATGGGATTATAGAGAGATTAGGTTTGAAACCTATTATAGTGGGACAACCTATTAAGATAGAATTGCCAGATGGTGTTAGTGCGGTAACTCAGGAGATGCTTCCAGGGGAGTCCGTAGTGATCCATGGAAGGGAGTTGTCAATAGATTTGATTGTGTTTGATATGCTCGATTTTGATGTTATTTTGGGAATGGATTTTCTAGGGAGATATGGAGTAGAGATTGATTGCCGAAAGAAGAAAACAAGATTTAATCTTGATGATGGTGATAAGTTTAGTTATCAAATGGCCCCAATTGAGCTTCAGGAATTAAAGAAGCAGCTTCAGGAACTCTTAGATAACTTCACAAATCAAAATTTGTAAAATTACACAACATTATTCAACATATGAACATGAACTTTTTGGCCAATTTTAGACAAATAAGGATCAAATCCTTGGCTCTGATACCATTTGAAAGATGGAATGCATGGAGAATGATACTTGTGATACTATAACATGTATATTCATAATTTGCAAAAATTTTCAATCAAATTGAAAACAAGGTATAACTTGTTACCTTAAGTCCTTAGCACCTTGGAGACTTTTAATTTCAAGAGAAATTAAACAAAAGAGTATACACACTAAGGTAAAAGAAGAATTAGGCCAAGAGAGACAATTAGGGTTCTTAGAAATTTTTGATCTTTTTTTTTTTTAAAATTGTTATACCATTTTCTTTATATATGTAGCCTTGTAAACAATTCAATAATTGTTTTCGACTTCCTTAAACAATTCCATATTTGTTTTGGAGTTGTAGATAATTCCATAATTATTATGAAGTTATTAAACTTCTTTAAATAATAACATTGGATTAACATTTAATCACAATTATAACAATTTAACTCTTAAATTGTTTACATAATAATTTAACCCTTAAATTGTTCATATGTTTACAATTACAACCCATTGTTAATTCAATTTAATATAAAGAAAATGATTAATTATGAATTGGAATTTCATTTAATTCCAATTAGCAATTTAACTCTTAAATTATTCATAATTACTAATATAACCCTCCATTGAATCTAATTCAATGATAATAATATAAATAACTTTATTACCCTTGGCAGGTGCTAGCCAACCTTGGATAATCAACTCTCTTTGGCTATTTCTCTATTCTCCTTAGTTTTTATGTGTGACCTCTTAGGTTTACTATGGCCTAGCCGTGGGCCCAATATCATAGTCTATACCGATATGTTTTGTCATAACTATTTATGAACAAAACTTCCGCCGATTATGATAGGCATCTAGCAATGATCTATAACCCCTAAGTCACAATGAAGATATACTCCAACGAACCCTTTTATAATCATACGCGCTGTATAATCAAATCCTTCCGTTGTCTAATCCCAATTAAGAATGGATTCATGGTATGTCAAAATCTTTATCTTAATTTTATATCAAATTGAAAAATAATACATATGGAACATGTCACCATGAAACAAACTTTCAAGTAACATTTTATATACCCCGGCCGGAGATTTCCCAACGTATCTTGACATTTGTCTAGGAACTTGATATCAATCTATACCAAGTCAACAGATCACATCTTGACTACCACTTGTCCTCACACATAAGCAACACATGGCCAAATCTGCTTAATAACACATGACATGATTAGCCTCATGTTTATACACCATACGAACCATATACATTTATGCAGAATCCAACCGTGATATCTCAGGTCTAAGGGTTAATAATACACTAGTACGGCCTTATGATGCATCATTGACTACATTTTAAATGTCCATGAGATTCATCATAAATGGCCATATTCGATAAACAGTTCACTAACCGCTTATCCATGCTAATGCCTAGTGATATAACTTTTATAATCACTCACACTAATACCATCACATGATATTCTATGGAGGCATTCAACATGCCTACTATGTAATATTATTGCCCAATTAATATTACCTATGTAGAGAATACTTTGATGATCTTGATATTCTAAAGATTTGTATCATCCGGACATTTCACATGTAATACATATATATAAATGAATTAATAAGCCACATGTGAAATAAGAACACTTTTTTCTATTGATAAGATAAAATTGTATATACAAAATATATACATTAACAAAACATAATACCTTGGAACCGACGACACGATTGGTTCCTAGGGCATACACTAACATTCACTATATAAACAGAGTTAAACCCTCTCATTAGTCATTCAGAAATAACCCACAAGCTCTTAAAGCTCTCGAAGTTCTTGCTCTCAAGAACCATCGTCTTTCTCGTTGTAAAGCTTAGTTTCGACTAACTTTACCACCCTAAACCTTCGCAAAGCTAGGCTCCAGCCACTTTGTTTAGTAAAACCTAGCCACATTATTCCGGTAACCCTTCGCTCTCTCAACCCTCACTAAAATATCCTCAATCTTGTTGACTTGAGTGTTAGAGTGCCTACGGCCAACACCACATCGGTGTCACCCAAGCCTTTGCGTTCCCTTTAGCTCTTTGCACAGGTCCATCAGATTGTCAATGGCTCAATTCTCACAGGAACCGTCCCTTCCTTCCACTTCCTTGGTATGTAACAACTCCTCTTTAGTACTATCCTTATAATACGTACTATGTAAAATATAGATATGTATATAATATGAGAGATAGTGGGTTCAAATTTTTCTTTACTCATAAAAAAAATACTTCTTTACAAATACAAAATACCATTTATTAAAAACTTTCTAACAAAATATCATAGCTGGTGGACAGTGGTGCCAATACTCTTCGCTTCTCGACGTCCATCCGACCGCTGCTCCTATTTCCTGCAAAACAGAGAAGAACAACGGGGTGAGCACAACAATGCTCAGTAAGTAAATCCTCTACTACTATCCCCGCAACTCACTCTTTGGTTCTTTCCTTACTAGACTAATATGCTATTTCTATTTCTCACTGTTTTTCTCTTTCTTTCTAATACTGTTATTCTCCTTTAACTCTGTGCTGCTCTTTACTCTTTCTTTCTCTCTGTTCTTTTTCTCTTATTTTACTCACCATGAAGGGCAATCATGGTTCTCTCTTATTCTCATCATACTCACCATGAAGGAAAATCATGGTTCTCGCTNATTCAGAAATATAAGTCAGGTTTGCCTTTTCCATGCACGTCACTGCTGTGTCGGAATAGAAAAACCATACTCGTGGCTTGCATGACGTTTGCCGTTGGCTGCACTGACCACGCACCCAATAGTTGAGCCACGTATGGGCCTAAACACGTGATGGGCTTGAGCCCCTTCTTTGAACCCTTTCCGCCGACTCGGATCTGTCCACTCTCCACGGGCAGCCAAAGAGGAAGAGATAGGCGAAGTCTGAGAACTTGAACTTTAATTCCACCCAAAGTGGCGAAAAAGAATTGAAGATCGTTACCTTGTTGACGGTGACTGCCGAAAATGCATTGACGCAGACTGTCAAAAATACGTTGACGACGACTGCCGAAAATGCAGAAATGGTGAAGATGAAATGAAGCTGAAGTGAAGAATGAAGATGAAATGAAGAAAATCGGAGTGGAAGAGAGAAAATGTCGAATGAAAACTGAAAAGGAGTGTTGAGGCTTGATTTTGACACCAACAACTCATACGTGTAAAGTGTTAAGCTAATTTAGAAATTATAAGTGAATGATTCATGAGAAGTGTTTATGGTGCTAAGATTATATATATTTGCAGAAACATCAATAATAGATTGACAAGAGAGATTTTTATAGTGATTCGGATGTTTAAAAGGAATCTTACATCTATTGTTATTTTATTATTCTCTGACTCTTTTTCTGATATTTTGTAAGGCGTACAAAAATGGAGAAATGTTTTGTTTACAAAGAAAACATAATAAAGCTCAAATGTTTGCCTAGCTTTCATATGCCCAACCCCTTTTTCACGAAAAGAAGTGCTCATTTATACATAGGGATGGGCACAAAGCCCGGCTCCGTGGGGATCCGCCCTGAACGGGGTAGATTTTTCCCGAATTTTTCGGGATTCGGGCCCAAATTTGGCCCCAAAATTTGGGGACCGGCCGGGGCCAGGATAGGTGTTGCCCCGCCCCGCCCCGTATATTAAATATATATATATATGTTGTACATTATAATTTATACATAATATGCTATTATCCATAATCTTACGTTGATAAATAATATATATGTAATATATTATTTGTTATTTAATTGATTATAATGAATCAATAAATCACTATAATTTAGTATGATGGTTTTTATATTTAATATGTATATTATATATATATATATTTTTTTTTTTTTTTGTTGGTATATATAATTTGGAAAAAAGAATAATAAAAGTATAAAACAAAGGATAAAAAATACAAAAAAACCTGGGGATTCCCTGAATTCCCTGTTTGGGGAACGGGCTTTTTTCGGGGATTCCCCGAATTCCCCGAATGGGCTTTGGGTCGGGACCGGGGAATCCCCTTGGGCTTTCGGGCTGGGGCCGGAGACAGTGGTCCCCGGCCCGTCCCCATCCCTATTTATACACCTTTGAGATTAATATAATGAATGCTTTTGCAAGTTGCCTTAACGCATGGAGAGTTCTCATTCATCATGATCCTTTGTTTTGATAAAGGTGGGACAGCTGTTATATAATATTTTTGACGCAGTTTGGGCTTGATAGCTAATGCACTTTGTCTTTAAGGTAAAGTTGGCATCAGTGTGATTTTTTAGGCACAACAAGGAGAAATTAGATTTAGGTTTTTACAAATTAGGATGGGATTAAGAGTAACCCGGTTTTGGCTTTAAAGCAGTTGGACCGATGGTTTGCTACAGTAACTGCGGTCCAATCATAGGTCAATCTGGGTGAATCATTAATCCCGTTTTTTACTTAACCCAGCCCAGCTCAATGGCCCGTTCCTGATCAAACTGGTTAAACCATCCAGATCAGACCGAGTTTTAAAACATTATCTTTTCATACGTTCGATATCATGTGTGTCATCTTTTAATGGCATATAACAACCTCTAAACTGTAAAGTCTAGCCGACATGATATCACACAAACCAAATTCATGGCATTTCCCATTATGAATTTGCAATTAAACAAACCTACGTGTATCCAATTTAAACACGTGGCATCTCAACGTGTCAAGTCAAAATGAACATTCTATTATGAGTATAAATACGACATAATTTGAGTAAATGACTTTTTCCCACCCAAGGTTTGCCTTAACACTTTTTCACCTAAAAAGTTTCAAAATATCACTTTTCCACCCATAGTTAATATTTTGTTACTACCCAAAACTGATTTTGATCGATTCTAATGACGAAAATTCTCTCTGTCACTACTATTTAAACTTCTAGTCTCCTCTCTACAAAACTCTTCTTACCTTGATACCTAATTTCTCACCGATTGTTAGTCACTGCAAAGTTAAAGTTTTCTATTTTTAGTCAATTTTCAGCTAATTTCGACGATGTATATTCAATCGGTCACCATCATTCGATTTACCGGTTGAGAAAGTGAAACGTATCTTGAGTATTAATGGAATACAAACTTTGGGTAGAAAAATAGTATTTTGAATTTTTTTTTGGTGTAAAATTGTCATTAAGGCAAACCTTGGATGGGAAAAAGACATTTACTCACATAATAATTTCTTTGAATTCAGGCGTTACATAAATTATAATTTCATATGAAATTAAATAGAGCAATGCTAGTTTTACAAAGACACATACAAAAGGGTGTATAAAAATAATCTCCACTCTTGATTTTCATGATTTCTCTCTCTTTTTTTTCTGTTTTTTCTTTATTTATTTTTTCTAGATGATGTCATTTTATAATCCTTTTTATATGGGTATTTGTAAGGATAATATTTTTTAATTAAATATAGGTCACAAATATAAGATATTTATATAAGTTTATCATAAGATCAAAATGAATTTAAGTTTGACCACAAGAAAAATACACTGTCACATAGATTTTGCATATCATATGAAATGAAATGAAATGATCTTATCCTAGCTACCAACACTTTATAGAAACCGCGTGCTCTAGCTATCTGTTCTGCTAACACGTGTCGAAAAACCAAGCCCCCATGGATGGGAACTGGACCACACACGAAAAAGGAAGAACAGCTTTTACATGATAGGCTTCCATCACAACCTTTTATAGTACAATATGGCAATTATGATTAATTTCCAGTGTTTAGTTACCATCACGCGCCCGAATCTGACGTCCGTCAACCATGTCATGACCATCGTTTGATAGAGATGAGAAGCACGGGAAAGAGAATAAATTCCATTCCAATTCAAATTCATCGGCCAACCTGGAGATGAGAAACAGTCGTAACAAAGCTAGCAACAGTAATGTTACCGACAATGAGAGTAACTAATGAGAGGCGACCACGTCAGTATCTAACAAAAAAATCTCCCTTGTGAAAGCGACGCGCCCTAAACGTCCACGTTTCGTGATCTCACGAACCGCTGCGTGTAGCCATGCGCTCTCTCTATGGGGTTAATAATTCAGCACGTGTACTATGCCCCTATACCGTAGGCTCCCTGTGTTAGAATAATTTTTTAGTATCCCCAAAAGATAGGGAATCTAAAGACAACAGCAGCTTCAGCCTTAAGGTACAATGATTTTGTTCACAAATTTAATATTTTATTTAACCCAAAAAAATTTTACAAAAAAGAAAAAGAAAATAGAGAAGAAATGAGTTGGTGATTCTGATTCAGATACTCATGCCACGACCAGTTAATTCAATGAATTGAAACGTGAATGTGACTAGTCTATTATACGGACCACAAAAGAATAGNAGAAAGTTGAAATAGATTAAAAAAAGGAACTTTAAAAAAGGAAAACTACTTCTCATAAAATAATTTTCTATATATATATATATATATATAAATTAATAAAGTCTTTAAAGATCCGAAATAAGTAAAAAAAAAAAAAAAAAAAATGGTCCCCACAATGAAAGAAGTTTCCAAGCATAATCATTAATTCATTTAAATATTCTCAATAGAAGTCACTTTGAAGTAGAGATGTTAACCCATTGAAGTGAACACATTGTGCTTAATCATTCCGATGGCTTTAAAGACCCACAACCAGTTGGACAAAGACTACTCACTCTTTCCCATTACAACCCCATCCATTCCCATTCTTCACTTACTCCTCCTTTACCATAACCTAAAATCCTTAAAATGCACAAATACGTATACACACTTATGATTCTTGGATGCCAATGTTTAAATTTTTTAAAATTGGGATTCTCCTTATTGGGTATCAATAAAATTTAACCCATATTTAACCACCACTGGGTGGCTGAGCAATCAATCAGGACTCTTAAGTGTATTACTGAAGAGGTTTTGAGTTCGATCCACCTCGGCTCCTAATAGAAGTGGCCACTGGAAACTTACCCAGTCGCTAACTTTAGGGTCTTGGGGGATCAGTTGAGGTCGATCCACCTTGACTGCTAATAGAGGTGACCATTGGAGGCTTTTCTAGTTGTTAACTTCAAGGTCTTGGGGGATTAGTTGAGGTCAATCCACCTCAACTACTAATAAGAGTGGCTACTGAAGGCTTACTGGATTGTTAACTTTAGGGTCCCAAAAGATTAGTTGAGATCGATTTACCTCAGCCTGTAATAGAGGTGACCACTAGAGGCTTATTCAATCTTTAACTTCAGGGTCTCAATAGATTAATTGAGGTATGCACAAGCTGGTCTCGACACCTTGCTCATAAAAAAAATAAACATTTAACCTATATTTTATTCCTTAGTGTTAAATGAAATAAAAAGAACTTTTATAATAAACCCATCTAGTGGGATCGAATGAACTTTTATGGTTAAAATTTAAATTTTCGATGAGTTGATGATGATAGGTTAAAATTTTTATAGTCTATGGAACATTATACAGGACATCCCAATAGGCAAGAGACAATGAGACCCCACGAGAGCAACGTTAATATAATTTATCGGAATGCCAGTGTTAGATTTTTATTTTTTGATTAAATTTAATTCTTTTTACAAAATATTAACTAAAAAGGAAAAATCGAAGCAATTTCTTCCCCCTGCCCTCGGGCCTCGATAGCATAAATGCCAAGCAGACACACAAAGCTTCTTTATAGTGACTAACGCCCTTGCTCTCTCTCTCTCTCTCTCTCTCTCTCAGAAAATCCTCTCCCATTTGCCCATTTAAACGCTTCAATGAGGTCAATCTCTTCACACCATTCTCACTTCTGCGCTTCTCCTCTCTTTTTCATTATCTATTTCTCTTTCTCTCTGTTGTGTATTCGTTTGTGTTTTGTTTTAAAGAACCAAACCAAACCAAACCAAACCATGGTGGTTCTTTCACAATCAGCATTAGAACATTTCTCTGTAATCAAAACATACAAGCCTTCAAGCTGCGTATTCTCAGAAATTCCAGTTATAGACATCAAAAACCCTGAAGCCAAGTCTCATATAGTAAAAGCCTGTGAAGAATATGGGTTCTTCAAGCTCATTAATCACGATGTTCCATTGGAGTTCATGGCCAATTTAGAAGCCCAAGCTGTCAAGTTCTTTAACCTCTCTCAGTCTGAGAAAGACAAAGCTGGACCTCCTGACCCTTATGGCTATGGCAGCAAAAGAATTGGCCCCAATGGGGATGTTGGTTGGATTGAATACCTCCTCCTCAACACCAACCCTGAAATCAATTGCCAAAAAACTCTTGCCGTTTTCAAAGACAGCCCTCAAATTTTCCGGTAAAATTCTGCAAAGTTGCTTTCTTTATCATATAAAAGCCTGTATTATAATGTCAGTTGTTTTTTTCATAGGAGTGCTGTGGAGAAGTACATAACAGACGTGAAGAAAATGGCATACGAAGTACTGGAATTGGCG
This sequence comes from Pistacia vera, assembly GCF_008641045.1. Classification (NCBI taxonomy): domain Eukaryota; kingdom Viridiplantae; phylum Streptophyta; class Magnoliopsida; order Sapindales; family Anacardiaceae; genus Pistacia; species Pistacia vera. The sequence continues at coordinate 178,269 of NW_022196608.1, read as the reverse complement.
GCTGATGGGCTAAGAATAGAGCCAAGGAATGTGTTGAGTAAGCTTATAAGAGATGAAAAAAGTGACTCGTGTTTCAGGCTAAACCATTACCCACCATGTCCTGAACTGCAAACATTGAGTGGTAGAAATTTGATTGGGTTTGGGGAACACACAGACCCTCAGATAATTTCTGTACTAAGATCTAACAATACTTCAGGACTTCAAATTTGTTTAAGAGATGACACTTGGGTTTCTGTCCCACCAGATCACTCTTCCTTTTTCATCTTTGTTGGTGATGCTCTGCAGGTAACAAATATTATATATAATACACAAGCTCCATCCTTCCAATTTTTCATTCCCTTCTCTCTCTTTTCCAAACATGGAAAGGTTTTGGTGCCTCTTCAAATATTGACAACATCAAATCTATTTTCCCTTGTTTCTGTTTTAAAGTTGGTTTTCCAAAACATCCCAAATATGGACAAATACTATGATTTTGAGTGGTAAAACTTTATTGTTCAAACTTTTTTACCATTGCCTTTGGAAAACTTCTGGTAAAACTTTAATGGGTATCTATCTATATCAATCTTTCTATTTTAATGTTTATTTTAAGGTCTAATTTGAGTTTGGATTTGATGCAGGTATTGACCAACGGGAGATTCCAAAGTGTTAAGCATAGAGTGTTGGCTGACACAATGAAATCAAGAATTTCAATGATATATTTTGGAGGGCCACCTTTAAATGAAAAGATAACACCTTTACCCTCCCTAGTTTCAAAAGAAGAAGATTGCTTGTACAAGGAGTTCACTTGGTGTGAATACAAATACTCTGCCTACAAGTCCAAGTTGGCTGATTTTAGGCTTGGGCAGTTTGAGAAAAATGTTCGGTCAAACCAAAGCCAAAACCAAAACCATATTTCCCCAATATAGCAAAAATTAGGGTTTTGTCAAACCTTTTAATAGTTCACTCAACTTGCCATAGATGGAATATATATATATATATATATATATGTATAGCCTGTACTTTCTCTTATTTAATTTTATTTCTTCCTCGTTTATATATAAATATACTTATCTATCTATATGTATCCTCAACTACCCTTTGTACTAGTTATGCAAGTTTCATTCTTCTGCACTTATGTCAAATTCCTTAAATGCCCTTTAAATATTGAATAATAATTATACTTTGATAATATTGTAAAAATATTCAAATTCTATAAAGTTTCTAAAGGAATAAACAATGAACCGGAAAAAGTTTAGTGGGGTGGAGAAGATCGGTGATATCAAGAGTTTACATATCACAACATCCAGGCCGAATGACAAGTTGGCCCCTAATCTATTGCAAAAGAACACTTTCCCCCCTTGGTTTCGAAAACAACACCCACTATTACCTAATTTTTCGAAATATATTAATATAAGGCAATCTGATCAATTCATCTCACATATATAACATTATTTTGTTCAATTTTTACCAAAGTTAGTGTGAATCAAATGAAATCTCAATAAAAAGAGGGAGCCATTAATGTCACAGTCACAATCTCATGGTTTTGAACGGAAGGCAGCCCCCACACAAAATAAAACAGTGCGAGAATAGACTCTGAAAGGGAAAGCTTTTTTCATTTGAAATTGAGCAGCCAGCCCAACCGAAAGTCGCTCTCATGAAGAGTTTGTTTTGACCATCTCATCTCTTCTTCACCACCACCCTTTTCTTGACTCACCATTTCATAGCCATTCTAATATACCCACGTGCTACTTCAATCTTCTATCTATTGACTATTATACGAGTTTCATAATTTTATAAAATCTTTTTAATATTAATATTTACAACAAATTAGAGTCCCCTTAAAGTAAAAGAGCAAGAGGAGGATCTAATATGATCTTCCGAGTTCGAGTCCCCACGGTTGCTAATAGGGGTGGTTATTAAAACTCTTACCCAGTTGGTAGTTTCAGGATCCTGATAGATTAGTTAAAGGTTGAGGTGTGTGTAAGTTGGCCCGGACAACCCCTGGTCATAAAAAAAAAAAAAAAAAAAAACATATATATATGTCAATTCAATGTTTGCAAATTGAACCCATCAGCTCAAATAACATCCATCCTTTTTTTCACTTAAGTCCAAGGTGTCTCGTTTTACTTGATAATAAAATAATGAACCATCAACAAATCAGCTTGTAAACCCAATTCTTCACAAGTAGCCGACATAGTTTTGGACGAACCTCTTTTACCTAAATGGAAGCACAAATGTGAATATACAAAGCGAAANTTATTTTCCTAGTTTTACTATGTGGATGGATAAGTGAAAATCTTTGTCAGGAGAAATTCAAAATGTATAATCCAAGTAAATTTTGACCATTTGTCCTTATAAATGTGACATTTATCGACCCTTCTTTCAAAGTTTTGTATCTTTGAAAGTTCAGTCTCATCATCACATTGCTAATTTCCGTATCTTAACTCTTGTCGTAAGATTTGGTAATTATTCAAACTATGAATTATAATGATATATAATTAAAAAAAAAAAAAAGGTTGTGTATTGTGAATTGAAAATGATATAAAAATCTAAACTATGATTGAATGATCGAATAGTTTGATAGAAAATTTTGAGTCTATTACTCAAAATATCTTGAATTTGAGTCTCTCTTCAGTTACTAATAAGAATGATCATTAGAACTCTTATTCGATTGATAATTTTAAGGTTTGAGAGACTAGTTAAAATACGCGTAAACTGATTCAAATACTCCCGATTATTAAAAAAAATATATATATAGAAAAGTCTAGCAAGTGATGATATCACCGGATTCACTTTGCGGATTCTTAGATTTAATCAAATCATGGTTCAGTTGTAAAAATTTCATTAAAAACACTTGATTACATTGAGAAGGACTTTACAAAACGAGGTCTACATCACTTTTAAAAGGCAGTAGCAATTGGAATGGTGATATAAACAAAATGTACTTGCATTTTTTTGGTGAATGAATAAGTGCTCTCAAACCCTAATAAAATTTGACACATTTGATGGGATGTTTTCTGAATTTCTGAATTTTGAATTCAACTGTTCTATTACCAGCCTGGATGATTAGATTGGCCGAGAATTTTGACGTTAATTATAAGAGCATATAAAGTAGTATCCAAGAAGATTAGGTTTTATGTTTTAATTTTTAATTTTTGGTAGCATTTAAATCAACACTCATATCTTTAAGGGACCTACAAGAACTAGAAATAATTATTTATTGAAATCCTTATATGGCCTACAATTACTAGGAATTCTTGTTACTCTGTTTGGATTGAGAGAAAATAGAGAAGAAAATCGGGCAAGGAGATGTTAAATTTTCATTCTTTTGGAAATGCGATTAAAAAGGTGAATTAAAAGGCAAGGATTTAGAGAGCAGTAAAGTATATCGCTTTTTTTAATTTTTAAATATATAGTTATATAAAAAAAAATTATATATATTGTCTCTAAGATTTATAATATTTAACATAAAAAATTAGTTGAAAGACTTAAAAGTAAATTGACACTAATAGAACCACGTAGGATGTATTTGGATCTGACATACATCAACAGTTGGCATTAGAAGGAGGGAATAGGCCACTCCCAAGCCCCTCGCCCCCTGGGGGCTATATTGGTGTCAAAGTCCCACATCGGTTAGGAGATGAGGGTATTGGTCACTTATATAGCATAATGACACCCTCACCAGTCACTACCCAGAGGCGCATTTTTTAGGACCAAATCATGCGAGCTCCAAAGCCCAAAGCTAACAATATCTCAAAGAACCCACCTACCTATCATGTGTCTAGATCCGACACACATCAATATATCACAAACATGTCTTTAAACACGTAGGATATGTATGGATTTGACATACATTAATAGTTGGCGCTAGAAGGAGGGTCTAAGTCATTCCCAAGCCCCTCACCCCCTAGGGGCTGTGTTGGTGTCAAAGTCCTACATCGGTTAAGAGGCGAGGATCTTAATAATTTATATAGCACAATGACACCCTCACCAATCACTATCCAGAGGCGCATTTTCAGGACAAAACCGTGCAGGCTTCAGAGCCCAAAACGAATAATATCTCGAGGAACTCACCTACCTATCATGTGTTTGAATCCGACATACATCAACAAATCCCAAACATGTCTTTGAATTAAATCACAGATGAAAAAGTGCTTTTTTAATATTAGAAGAGCACTTAAAATATTAAAAAGAAAAATTAAGTGATAGTTGAAATAGATTAAAAAAAGGAACTTTAAAAGGGGAAACTACTTCTCATAAAAGAATTTTCTATATATATAAATTAATAAAGTCTTTAAAGATCCGAAATAAGTAAAAAAAAAAAAAAAAAAAAAAAAAAAAAAAAAAAAAAAAAAAAAAAGGTCCCCACAATGAAAGAAGTTTCCAAGCATAATCATTAATTCATTTAAATATTCTCAATAGAAGTCACTTTGAAGTAGAGATGTACCACCATTGAAGGGACACATTGCTGTTAATCATTCCGATTGGCCTTTAAGACCCACAACCAGTGGACAAGACTACTCACTCTTTCCCATTACAACCCCATCCATTCCCATTTTCACTTACTCCTCCTTTACCATAAACTAAATCCTTAAAATCATGAACAAATACGTCTACCACACTTTGATTCTTGGATGCCAAGTTTAAATTTTTTAAAAATTGGGATTCTCCTTATTGGGTATCAATAAAATTTAACCCATAGTTAACCACCACTGGGTTGGCTGAGCAATCAATCAGGACTCTTAAGTGTATTTACTGAAGAGGTTTTGAGTTCGATCCACCTCGTGCTCCTAATAGAAGTGGCCACTGGAAACTTACCAGTCGCTACTTTGGTCTTGGGGGAGCAGTTGAGGTCGATCACCTGACTGCTAATAGAGTGTGACCATTGGAGGCTTTCTAGTTGTTAACTTCAAGGTCTTGGGGGGGTTAGTTAGGGTCAATCCACCTCAAATACTATAAGAGTGGCTACTGAAGGCTTACTGGATGTTAACTTTAGGGTCCCAAAGATTAGTTGAGAATCGATTACCTCAGCCTGTAAATAGGGTGACCACTAGAGGCTTATTCAATCTTAACTTCAGGGGCAATAGATATTGAGGTATGCCAAGCTGGTCTCGACACCTTGCTCATAAAAAAAATAAACATTTAACCTATATTTTTTCCTTAGTGTTAAATGAAATAAAAAGCTTTTTAATAAACCCATCTAGTGGGATCGAATGAACTTTATGGTAAAATTTAAATTTTCGATGAGTTGATGATGATAGGTTAAAATTTTATAGTCATGAGAACATATACAGGACATCCCAATAGGCAAGAGACAATGAGACCCCACGAGAGCAACGTTAATATAATTTATCGGAATGCCAGTGTTAGATTTTTATTTTTTGATTAAATTTAATTCTTACAAAATATTAACTAAAAAGGAAAATCGAAGCAATTTCTTCCCCCTGCCCTCGGGCTCGATAGCATAAATGCAAGCAGACACACAAAGCTTCTTTTGTGACTAACGCCCTTGCTCTCTCCTCTCTCAGAAAAAAGCCTCTCCCATTTGCCCATTTAAACCCTTCAATTCTTCACACCATTCTCACTTCTGCGCTTCTCCTCTCTTTTTCATTATCTATTTCTCTTTCTCTCTGTTGTGTATTCGTTTGTGTTTTGTTTTAAAGAACCAAACCAAACAAACCAAACCATGGGGGTTCTTTCACCAATCGCATTAGAACATTTCTCTGTAATCAAAACATACAAGCTTCAAGTGCGTATTCTCAGAAATTCAGTTATAGACATCAAAAACCCTGAAGCCAAGTCTTATAGTAAAAGCCTGTGAAGAATAGTGGTTCTTCAAGCTCATAATCACGATGTTCCATTGGAGTTCATGGCCAATTTAGAAGCCCAAGCTGTCAAGTTCTTTAACCTCTCTCAGTCGGAGAAAGACAAAGCTGGACCTCTGACCCTTAGGCTATGGAGCAAAAGAATTGGCCCCAATGGGGATGTTGGTTGGATTGAATACCTCCTCCTCAACACCAACCCTGAAATCAATTGCCAAAAAAACTCTTGCCGTTTTCAAAGACAGCCCTCAAATTTTCCGGTAAAATTCTGCAAAGTTGCTTTCTTATATATAAAGCCTGATTATAATGTCAGTTGTTTTTTTTCATAGGAGTGCTGTGGGAAGTACATAACAGAAGTGAAGAAATGGCATACGAAGTACGGAATTAGCTGCTGATGGGCTAAGAATAGAGCCAAGGAATGTGTGAGTAAGCTAATAAGAGATGAAAAAAGTGACTCGTGTTTCAGGCTAAACCATTACCCCACCATGTCCTGAACTGCAAACATTGAGACGGTAGTAATTTGATGGGTTTGGGGAACACACAGACCCTCAGATAATTTCTGTACTAAGATCTAACAATACTTCAGGACTTCAAATTTGTTTTAAGAGATGACACTTGGGTTTCTGTCCACCAGATCACTCTTCCTTTTTCATCTTGTTGGTGATGCTCTGCAGGTAACAAATATATATATAATACCAAGCTCCATCCTTCCAATTTTCATTCCCATCTCTCTCTTTCCAACCCTGAAAAGGTTTTGGTGCCTTTTCAAATATTGACAACATCAAATCTATTTTCCTTGTTTGAAGTTGGTTTTCCAAAACATCCCAAATATGGACAAAATACTATGATTTTGAGTGGTAAACTTTATGTTCAAACTTTTTTACCATTGCCTTTGGAAAACTTCTGGTAAAACTTTAATGGGTATCTATCTAATATCAATCTTTCTATTTAATGTTTATTTAAGGTCTAATTTGAGTTTGGATTTGATGCAGGTATTGACCAACGGAGATTCCAAAGTGTTAAGCATAGAGTGTTGGCTGACACAATGAATCAAGAATTCAATGATATATTTTGGGAGCCACTTTAAATGAAAAGATAACACCTACCCTCCTAGTTTCAAAGAAAGAGATGCTTGTACAAGGAGTTCACTTGGTGTGAATACAAATACTCTGCCTACAAGTCCAAGTTGGTGATTTTAGGCTTGGGCAGTTTGAGAAAAATGTTCGGTCAAACCAAAACCATATTTCCCCAATATAGCAAAAATTAGGGTTTGTCAAACCTTTAATATGTTCACTCAACTTGCATAGATGAATATATATATATATATATATATGTATAGCCTGTACTTTCCTTATTTAATTTTATTTCTTCCGTGTAATAAAAATACACTTATCTATCCATATGTAATCCTCAGCTACCTTGTACTAGTTATGCAGTTTATTTTCTACACTTATGTCAAATTCCTTAAAGCCTTTAAATATTGAATAATAATTATACTTTGATAATATTGTAAAAATATTCAAATTCTATAAAGTTTCTAAAAGAATAACAATGAACCGGAAAAAGTTTAGTGGGGTGGAGAAGATCGGTGATATCAGAGTTTACATATCACAACATCCAGGCCGAATGACAAGTTGGCCCCTTAATCTATTGCAAAAGAAACACTTTCCCCCTTGGTTTCGAAAACAACACCACTAACCTAATTTTCGAAATATATTAATATAAGGCAATCTGATCAATTCATCTCACATATTAACAGTATTGTTCAATTTTTACCAAGTTAGTGTGAATCAAATGAAATCTTAATATAAAAGAGGGAGATTAATGTCACAGTCACAATCTCATGGTTTTGACGGAAGGCAGCCCCCACACAAATAAAACAGTGCGAGAATAGACTCTGAAAGGAAAGCTTTTTTCATTTGAAATTGAGCAGCCAGCCCAACCGAAAGTCGCTCTCATGAAGAGTTTGTTTGACCATCTCATCTCTTCTCACCACCACCCTTTCTTGACTCACCATTTCATAGCCATTCTAATACACCCACATGCTACTTCTATCTTCTAATCTATTGACTACTATACGAGTTTCATAATTTTATAAAATCTTTTAATATTAATATTTACAACAAATTAGAGTCCTAAAGTAAAGAGCAAGAGGAGGATCTAATATGATATTCCGAGTTCGAGTCCCCACGGTTGCTAATAGGGGTGGTTATTAAAACTCTTACCCAGTTGGTAGTTTCAGGATCGATAGATTAGTAAAGGTTGAGGTGTGTGTAAGGTGGCCCGGACAACCCCTGGTCATAAAAAAAAAAAAAAAAAAAAACTATATATATGTCAATTCAATGTTTGCAAATTGAACCCATAGCTCAAATAACATCCATCCTTTTTTTCACTTAAGTCCAAGGTGTCTCGTTTTACTTGATAAAAAATAATGAACCATCAACAAATCAGCTTGTAAACCCAATTCTTCACAAGTAGCCGACATAGTTTTGGCGAACTCTTTACCTAAATGGAAGCACAAAGTGAATATACAAAGCGAAAGCAGTTGAATGTTCCAGGTGTCTCGTTTTACTTGATAATAAAATAATGAACCATCACAAATCAGCTTGTAAACCCAATTCTTCACAAGTAGCCGACATAGTTTTGGACGAACCTCTTTTACCTAAATGGAAGCACAAATGTGAATATACAAAGCGAAAACAGTTGAATTGTTTCCAGGTGCCGGGTATTCCTATCTGTTGTGCCCAATTCCTGGATGGTCAGATTTGTGCCGCATGTCCCTAACTACATCAAAGCCGACAACCGGGATCCTCCTACGTGTCGTCCCATTGGCGCTTGGCTTCCTTCATAAGGTAATTATTGTCATAAGTATGGGTTAAGCTACCATTAGCATGGCTCGGTCTATCACAAGCATAAGAATTACTGACTCAAATCCTAATTAGGAGGATTATGCATGCAAGCAACCCTGTAACACTCACTCTTAATCATTGTCATCAGACGTGCTGAGTGTAAAAGGAGCAGACAACCTCCTTTTCAAAGGACGATTCCAGCACTAGTAAAGCTCAAGAGGAAAATATAGTTATCTTTTAAAAAGAGTTAAGAATGGATAAATAACGAGGAATAAATGTCTTCTGTTCACCTCACAAACTCCCCTTTTTGTAACCTCATTCAACCTTGTAACACCCCTCAACAATAAAATGACAATGAATGTAGGTTTAATTTCTATACCGCCGAACCACTATAAAATCTCTTACGTTCTTTACTTTATTATGTCGCTTTAGCGGTCTTGTTGGTTACCAAACGCACATCTTGCTTGGTCTCCTCTAGGACCAGTTGGGTATCTTTGGTTGATACAAATTATCGCATCAACACTATCCATATATTTTGACCTACTTATTTTTTCGAAACCAAAGCCAAGCTCACTCTACTCTCTCTTTTGCCAAGATGACTCAACACTATATATATTGTTGATGCTAGAATTTGACACCAACTATTCGCACGTGAGAAATGCTAAAAAGAATTAGAAGTCACACGTGATATGAGAGTATTGAATTTAATAAAGGGTGAGAAGTAATGTTTAAAGTGGTTCGGATGCTCAAATGCAAATCTTACGTCCATTGGTATTGTATTAATGAATAAGGTCAAGTCGCATTAAGCGAATTGAGTTACAGCTTAGAGAATACCAAGGCGAGAGAGAGAGAGAGAGAGAGAGAGAGAGAGAGTAAGCTATTCTAGAGTGAAATTAGCTAATCCTGCAAATGAGAGAGAATACCTCTATTTATAGTGGGATAAATCAAGGTAATGATTATTAATTCTGCAAGTGGGTGGATACCATGCAAATCCTTCTCTGTGTCTCATTGCTCACCTGCCCGAGTGATTTCCTCGACTTATGCAAGGATTGGACACATTGACGATTTCCAACCATTTGCTAGCCTGACACTCATCCATTGTACTGACAGGAGCGTGCCACTTACATCATTATGCGACGTGGGTGCGCATGAACGGTCGCAGGACTTTCCCAAGTTCTGGCCATCCCATACTGACAAGACTCTGCATCAGCCTTACTTTTTCAGACATAACATATATCATTGGTAATTGTCAAATGAATCAATTAAACAGTGACATTACAGATATCTTGTGCACATGTAGTAGGGTTTATTTAGTGTCAACTCTGTCCTGCATATTAAATATAAGTTCACGTGAAGGGATTTTTATGTATGCATTTCTGCAGATAACCTTGACTGATTTTGGACCCTCCAGACGGAACATGTTTGTAAACAAAATAACACCATTTCCGTAACCCTATCTTGTTTGTTTGGATATGTTTCCTTGATTATTCATTAAATTAATTTTCGGAATATAAACTAAATGGAGATTTACTATGACCAAAGACCTGCGCGCCCTAAAGTAATAATTTATGAGGAAAACTGAAAAGCATTGACAAATGATAACCGTCCAAAGACAAATGCCATAGCTGCCTTTGAAATTCTTTTTGGCCCCAATAATGAAAAGGGGAATATTATATTTGTGTGAGTGGTTTTAGAACATAGAATCATCAAATGAATATATCTAAGAAATAAAAGCATATTATATACAGTTTAAAAGCATGGCGAGATTTGGTTTCCCATTAGAAATATCGCTTTCCCAAACATTAGTCAGAAGTCACTAGAAAGAAAATGCCATTCTCGAGAAAGATCAAGTCAAAGAAAGGAACTTTCCAAGTTTCCAATTCACTTTTTTTTTTTTTTTTTTCTTTTTTTTTTTTAAACGGAGGAGAAAAAGATATGTATCCCACTGGTTTGGGCAGTTTGTTATTGGCTGAAAGCAACTCAAGAGCTTCTAAAGTCTACCCAACTCCTCCTCCGTCAATAAGTTGGTGCTTGCGCAAGAGATTGCGCCATTTCATGTGTATCTATATATATTGTGATAGTGATGATGACGATGACGATGACGACGATGATCAAAATGGACGGTTGTTTTCAATGGAAAATCTTTTCTGTCTGAAACAAACTTAGAGTCATACTTGCAATTCATATTGTCACAGAAGACTTTTTGACTGATATTATTTTATTAATTAGGTTAGTCGGCATTCTTCCACGATTTGGTCTCTCTTTAGTGACTTCAACTGTTGCAGTATTGGGTGTGTGTCACTCTCGCTTTGAATCTTGCCATTTCTTTCGGCCACCAGGTTCATTGAATTGAACTACTAGCTATATATTTCAACATGAACACTAAATGAAAATGGTAAAAGGAGTCGAACATCCAAAGAAAGAGATAAAATCAAAAACAGGAGATGAAGCAGAAGCAGTCATCCATCAACGTCATGTGGGCTAGACTTTGTCTCGTGAAAGAAAGTGAGGAATGACTAAAAAAGTAAGTAATGAAGAAGACGAAAGTTGAATGAGAAAATTAACATATCGATCCGACCAAGAAACCAATTATCTACAAACAATAGGGTCATTTTGGTTTGTGATAGAGTGCAACAATACATGCAGTGGTCCTAAGGACCACTCTTTGCTGTTAGGTAACCATCAATAAGAATCAAATGTTCGGAAAAAATTTGCCGGTCTTTAGGGACGTGCAAGTGTCCGATTTATGTACCACCCAATAGAGTAGGCACCCTATGTATTCTACTCTGTTTTCTATTTTTCTATTTTTTAAAAAATAATATTTAACTCTTTTTTTTTTTTAAAGGACCAGGGATGTCCGGACTAGTTTGTGCATACTTCAACTAATCTCCTAAGACCTTATCTTGAATGATCAAGAGTGTTTAGACAAATGTGCGTACTTTAACTAATTTCTTAGGACCCTAAAACTACCAATCAGGTAAGAGCTCAATAGTAATCCCTATTAGGAGTTGTGGGGTTCGAACTCGGAAGACCATGTTAGATCATTCTCTTGTTTTTATAATAAAAAAGAATCGAACCGGAAGACCGTATAGATCCACTCTTGTTTTTTACCATCAAGGAAACTCGAATCGGAAAATTATGTTAGATTCTCTTTTTCTTTTTTATATCAGGTCAATCAATATTAACTTTCATTATTAATCATACATTTAAAAAAAAAAAAAAAATTGCATTCAGTTTGCAAATAGTGATGTTCGGCTTTGGACCATTCGAATTGACATTACAAATATTAGTTCACGTCAATGCGTTTATGAGTTCAAAGAAGAAACTTGTTAGTGCCCGCTGTTCTACTGTCACCGATGTTGTAAACTTGTAATCTCAATTTTAAAGTTAAAAAAAAAAAAAAAAAAAAGAGTAAACGACTTTTTCCCATCCAAAATGAAATAATAGCTTAATGATATTTTTTCACCCACAGATTTTTTAAAATATCATTTTTCTACCTAAATTTTGTATTCCATTTTCGATTTCGACATCATTGCAACCTCACACTACCACTATTCCATTCTCTAATCATCACTCACCAAACTCTACTTCTATCAACCCCATCAATCGCTGGCAATCGAACGATTAGGGTTTGTACAACCCTCCTCCAGTCAAATTCTGATCAATCTCACCTACCAAAATCTAACCTTTTATCACCAAAATACTTATCGACCTCTCCTTTTCAAAAGCCTCAATAGTTTAGAATGAGATTGCTCTGTGTTCATCCCCAAATTATAAATTTGAGTAGTAAGATGGTATTTTAAAAGTCGGTGGGCGAAAAAGTGTCATTAAACCACTATTTTGGTGGGAAAAAGTGGTTAACTCTTAAAAAAAAAAAAAAAAAAAAAAATTAAATAAGTTAAAAGAAGCTGGCTGGACTTCAATTGCAGAAACGCAGATCCCTTACTTGCATTGGCCTTCGTTATTTCTTGTTGTTTCTGGAGTTTTAAAAGTGGAATATTATGACGCTCTTGGTGGTATGTACAGTTTTTGATTCCTTTGTGATTGACTCTTATGCGTTTATGCAGTTTTGTAGTGTATTGTATTTATATATAATTAGATTTTGTTGGTTGCACGTGCATGTAGTCAGATGGGCTTGCCTTTGTGGCCCATTTATATAATCACATCTAGATCTTACAAAGTTGTCATGCATGATACAATTCATAATATAATCTTTAAAGGTAAGTTCGTTTATTTTTATTTTAACAATGTTCATACTATAATCATACTACAACTTTAATAGTTTCCATGTGCATTTCTATGCTATCTTGGGTAACACCCGCGCATGTTTATTGAAAATTGCTAACTTTAACTTTATTCTACACCCATTATTGTAATTCGTACAAGAATATTCAAGATGGAATGTGGGGTTTATCTTCGTGAATAGTAAAAAGAGTAATCAACTTTTTCTCACTCAAGGTTTGGCCTAATGACACGGTCTCATCCAAAAAGTTTCAAAATACAACTTCACTACTCACCATAGTACATATCTGTTAGTAAATTTCATTGTGAAGAAGGGCATGATGGTCAAAAGTCTGTTATAAATAACGGCATACGGTTAATTAACCAACATTTCAACCGGATTGTGCTGTTTCCCATAACTCACTTTCTCATCGCGCGACTACCGTTCTTTGGCCAAATTGGCTTGATTTCGGCACTGTCGAACCTCCCCGATCCCACCATCATCACGTCCTTGCTCCCCCCAACAAAACCCACAACAGTAGCCGCGTCACTCGAATGTTCTATGCCAGATTTCAGCTGATTCTAGCAACAACAACCCCTCCTACCACCACCACCCCTTGACTCATCAGCACCTCCCTTGCATTTTTTTTTTTTTTGTTTAAATCAAATTATTGTGTATTATAAATGGTACAAATGTGGCCTAATTTACCATGTGAGGTAACTTACGACACCTCCAAAAAAAGATATGGTTTCTTAGTGTTGATGCAAGAATTACACCAACTAGAGTGATTCGATTAACCTTGGTGGAACGGGAACTGATGCATGCGTGATTAAAGATAAGTAGCAATGCAATGAATATAAAACAATAAAGTGACGAACATAAAAGGTTTTTAAAGTGGTTCGGCCAGTTTGAATCTTGAGCATGCGTTCGCTATTTTTCTTATTTGCTTAGAGAGCTTACAAGAAAATAGTCTAATGTCTGAAACAATTTGCAAACCCTTCTTCCATCGTTGGAAGGGGTTTATATACAAGTTTTTTACAAAGGAAATCGTGAAACTAAAGGAATTACAATTAAGATTGAAATGCAACTTCGATATTCTCGCGATTAAGCGCTAAGATCTCACCATTATTGCTGTTGATTTGATCTCTTCTGAAATATCTCGGATTTGAGCTTATTCGTGATTTGCTTGAACAACTGTCAAGATTGGTCACGACTAGCTTATGTTGGGTCAACCTATAACTTGACGAATTTATGTTGGGTCGGATAAGTGTTGAGCCGAGCTAATTGCAGGTCGAACTATAACCTCACGGAACTCTGACTTCTCTAAGCTTAATGGAAAAATCACACACAACATATGCTCCCTAGTTTTCGGTGCTCGTTTCGAGCTTCGAAGACTAATTGCTCGATTTGATATTAAGCTCGAGCTTCACAAGTCGTATGTTGAACGTAGGCTTGGACGAGCTTCATGAGTCGGACTTAATTTTAGTCGACGTGAACAAGACTTAGCCTTTTTTCTGCCGTAACATTCAAGATAAACCTAGAATTTGGAATGAGGGGCATGCGAGTAATTTCCACGTGGTCATGTCGCATTAAATGTAGCTGACTTTTATAGTTACTTTTCGTCACGCATGAGCGACTATAACTGTCCATGTGTGAAGTCCAGGTGATGTGTAGCAATGGTTGATCGCCCTTTGCAGATGATCGACAAGTGCCCACGTCGAACAGTCAAGATTTCTCCATGAATAGAGGGTTGGGATTCATCAAAGATTGACGGTCAAGGTCGAATCCCGCCTCTTCGTCTCCCATGCCTACCACCCTAAACTCCCACCACTTTCACACTTCGGTAAGGCCTTTTCTTCTCCCTTACACATTTTAAACTTTCTTTGCTTTTGAGGGTGGCCATTTTTGTGGCCACATTAGCCTTTTTTAGGGTTTTTTTTTAAGTGTACCTTCCGATTTGGGTTTTGGAAGGGTTTAAGGAGGTGGCCACCAGAATCCTGGTAGCTCGCTTGCATCTATTGATCGATACAACTACCCTGGGTGCTTGAATTGAAAGCAAAGTGTGGATAGCTCGCCGAATTTTTGAACTGTAAGACTTGGTTGCTTCTGTTTTAAGTATCCAGAGGCAAGCTTCCATTATGTTTTCGTCTTGCAGCCACAACATAGATCGACTTTTTGATTCCTCGACGACCTCAGTTGTTCATGAGAAAGTTGTCTCGAAGGTTTCAAAGGACCTCATTGTAAGGAGGTCAGATAGCGATGTTGTAGGCTCTTCAAACCATGCTTCTACAGAGACTCCTCCACCAAATTGAGCACTAGCGAATAAAAGACCGAAAAGTGCCAAAGAAGAGAATAGAGTAAGTTGTGCAATGGGGAACCTGTGAGTGATGAGTAGAGTCACGAGAGTGGGTGCTTTGTGATTCCCAGCCGTGCGTCCAGTAAGATGAGGCCATGACCATCACGCAAAGTGGAACATGAGGTTCCAGCCGTGCCTCCGGTAAGATGGGGCCGTGACATTCAGAGAGAGAGAGAATACACTCACATGGCCAAAGGTTCCGAATCCATGCATGACTAAATCCGATCGGTAGCGAAATGAGCGGAAGTCACGTAGAGTGGTAGCGCCCAGCCGTGCCTCCGGTCAGATGAGGTCGTGACATTGCAATGAGTAAGAATGAGAAAGAAAAGAAATAGAAAGAACAGAGATGCAAAAAGCTAAGAGTTAAGCTGTCTTATGAAGCTTGAGTATGAGTACTAGCTTGAGAAAGAGATGAGCAAACATGAGAAAGAATAAGAGAGAGACAAGAGCATAGAGTAGGTTATGCGATGGGGAACCCGTGAGTAATGGGTAGAGTATTCCCGCATGTACGCCGCATTGAGAGAGCGGCATGAGTATGAGAGAGAGAAGTGGTGTAGCCCGTGAGAGTGCATGCGGATAAGGGCTATACCCGAGTACCCGAGAGAGAGATTATACACTCACGTGGCCAAGGGTTCCGAATCCATGCATAACCAAGTCCAATCGGCTAGAATGAGAAGAAGTCACGTAGAGCGGGAGCGAGTCCCGACCGTGCCTCCGGTAAGATGAGGCCGTGACTACTAAAGAGAGAGTTAACAGAAAAGAGTTATGAGAAAGAGAAACAGAAATGAGAATGAGATAATAGAAAGAATTAAAGAATGAGAAAGCGTGAGAAAGCTTGAGAAAGAATGAGATAGAAAGAGAGAGAGAGTATAAGTTTAAGCTAATAAGAATAGAGAGTAGAAGAAAGAAACATGCAGTTCTTTCGTATTAATTTCATGTAGAGCTTGTACCAGCGAGAACCATGATTTTCCTTCATGGTGAGTAAGAATAAGAGAAAAAGAACAGAGAGAAAGAAAGAGTAAAGAGCAGAACAGAGTTAAAGGAGAATAACAGTATTAGAAAGAAAAAGGAAAACAGTGAGAAATAGAAATAGAAGAACAGTAAAGTAAGGAAAGAACCAAAGAGTGAGTTGCGGGGACAGGTAGTAGAGGATTTACTTACTGAGCATTGTTGTGCTCACCCCGTTGTTCTTCTCTGTTTTGCAGGAAATAGGAGCAGGGGTCGGATGGACGTCGAGGAACGAAGAGTATTGGCACTACTATCCACCAGCTATGATATTTTGTATTAATTAGAAAGTTTTTAAATACATAGTCTTTTGTATTTGTAAAGAATTATGTTTTATGAGTAAAGAAAAATTTGAGCTCACTATCTTTCATATGATATACATATCTATATTTTACATAGTATGTATTATAAGAATAGTACTAAAGAGGAGGTGTCACAGTACTTCAACTTCAACTTCAAGGTCAAGAATCGAGACTTCAGGGTGCACAGGTCGGATTGCACTTTTGAAATGCCAAATGCAAAATTTCCTCAAAATAGTCATTCTGCACAGGTCGCACTAAAAAGACCATAACTTGCGTTATACACCTCGGATTGCTACGGTTTTGGTCTCGTTTTAAATCTTAGAAACAGGGCTATAACTTCTATGTTTTGGTCTCAGCCCAATTCAATCCGTAAAATGCCCAAAAATCACTCAGAAAGTCACAGCTGTGACAGGGCAGTTTGGTAACATGTTTTCACTTAGGCATTTCATCAAACAACTCATGTGCATACAAAAACTCTTCTCTAACTACAACTCTCCTTCTCTTTTTAACCATCCAAAATGGGAGGAAACTCCCTTCTATGGGCATGGTTCCTATCATAGAAGAACATTCCCAAAATATCTACTCAATTTCCTCCAACTTCATCTCAATTTCACTCTCTCATCACACATCAAAAACACTTCTCATAAAGGAAATATCCAACAAACATAACATAAATACTCTTCTCAACTCAATTTCTCAACAAGTAGACATATATCTCTACTCAATTTTCTCAACAAGCATCATATATACATGCATAAATAAATCTCTACTTAAGAATTTCTTAAACTTTAGCTTGAGTTAGATTTACTTATCTCATACTTGAGTAGTCTCCACTAAAGCTCTCTACTCTTGTCAGATCATAGCTTTCCCTTATTTCCTCTTCTTGCTTAGGATCACTTCTTTGTCAAATTCCAACTCAAAACTCTCAAAAATCCCTTGGAAAATTGAGTGAGAAATTAAGAGAAAATGGGAGATGAAGAGGCGGTGGAAATGGGTGAAATGAATGGGTTTAGAGAATTCAACCCTTATTAACTCATATAATATCCACTCTTTCCCATTTTGCCCTTACTCTTTCTTGAAATTTTCACCTTTATCCTTTAATTCTTTACAAACTCACCCCCATTTTACACTATTCTCCAATAAATTTCCTTACATTTTACTCCCCACTTTTCCTGCTAATTAGGGGTAGAATGGTCATTTTACCCCTATGCAGAATTCTCTAGAAACTTCAAGGAACTTTTCTGCCGTCTCGTCGCCGCGGTGAAGAACTTTCTGTTGCCCCAGCGAAACAGTCCAGAACCGACACCGCCAACACAGAACCAACGTCGCCGCGACGAAGCTTCTCCCTCGCCCCGGCGAAGATTGCAACTCCAAAATCCGCTAAGTTTTGATCAATTCCATGGTACACACTCAATCAAACCCAAAACATAAACTCAACCAAACAACATGAACAATATACAAACTCATTTAGGGGCAATTCAGGAATCCTTTAGGCCATACCTTACACAATGGCTACGTATTTCAAGTGGGGTGTTACAAGTACCTATTGGCTCGCTGTTGATAGGAAGCAATCCTTCGTTTTTTTCTTCATCAAATACCTCTCTTTAAAACAAACTAATCATCACTTCTACTGCAACCATTACCTCGTATCTATAAGAAAGCGAGAACGAAGTCTCTCTTGTCGAGCTCCTGATAGTCATTCTATATAACCATAAGGCCTCAAGCAGTTCGTCTGCAATCCTTTGAGAGAGTCGAGCTTCTTCTTGATGATGTGCTTGATTACTTTATTAATTGCTTTTACTTGATCATTGGCTTGGGGCCGATAGACAGTGGAAAAGCTTTTCTTGATTCCAAGCCTTTCATAGAATGATTTTGAAACCTTCACAATCTAATTGTTTCCCATTATCGGTTATGATGATATGGGGAATTCTAAATCTACAAATGATGTTCTTGTAGACAAAATCCTTAAGCTTGTCTAAAGTGATGGTGGCTAAAGGCTCGACTTTTGCCCACTTGATGAAGTAATCAACTGGGACCATTGCAAACTTGACGCCTCATTTTCCTTAAGGCAATGGGCCTATCAGATCGATCCCCCAAATCATGAACGGTCATGGGCTTGTCAAAGTGATTAACTCTTTGGATGGGACTCGCGGAATATCTGCGAACCTCTGACATTTGTCGCACTTTCATACGAAATCGGCTGCATTATCGAAGACTGTTGACCAATAGCATCCACGACGAAATACTTTATATGCCAAGGATCTTCCCTCGGCATGGTTTCCACAGATACCCTTGTGGATTTCCTTCAAGATATACTCTGCATCTTCATGATCAACACATAGCAAGAGCGGGGAATTATAACTTTGCTTATACAACCTATCGTTGATAATCGTATACCAAGCTGATTTTGCTTGAAGGGTTTTGGCATCATTTCTTTCCTCAAGCACCGTTTCATCTCTCAAGGGACGCGGTTATTAAATCCATCCAATTGTACCTTTGCCCTGTTACCAAAACTAATTCTTGCAAAGAAAAAATGCTTGGACTTGGGAGGAATTTAATAATTAATGGAATTAATCGCTTCTTTGCTCATTGCTAAAGCCAGGTGAGCTAGAGCATCAGCCACTGAATTCTTCTCCTTAGGGATTTGTAGAAAAGCATAAGTCTTAAATTGCTCGAGTTCAGATTTTACCTTCCAAAAATAGTATGCCATTTTGTCCTCTTTTGCCTAATACTCTCCAAAAATTTGGTGGACCACGAGCTGAGAATCGCTCTATATTTTAATTGACTCTACCCCCATTTCTTTTATGAAGCAAATCCCCATGAGCATGGCTTCATACTCTGCCTCATTGTTCAAGAAGACAAACCCAAATCTGACTACAGCTCGGATTGGGTTCCCTTTAGAACTTTCAAACTGGAGCCTCCCACCCCCTTCTCATTTGAGGACCCATCCATATACAAGGTCCACTATCATAAACTGTCAAGCTTTGGCTCTACTAGCTTGTTTTTTCCAGAGGTGCTAGCTTCAGGCGGGCTTATCTCCCTATCGGGCTAGTAGGAGAATTCTGAGATGAAATCAGCCAAAGCTTGTCCATTGATCACAATTCTTGGAATATACTTGATGTCATGCCGACTCATCTTTATAGTCCACTGAATTAATCTACTTGATGTCTTACGCTTTTATATTATCTTTCTCAATGGAAATTTTTTCAGAACATGTATGGAATGTACCTAAAAATAAGGCCGCAACTTCCGAGCAGCTATGACAAGTGCATATGTGAGCTTTTCCATCTTAGGATACCTTGTCTCGACATTGAGCAACCGTTTGCTCACATAGTACACTAGCCACTAAACTCCCCCTTCTTTGAGTACGAAAGCCGCATTGATCGCAGACTTGGATACCAATAAGTATAACAATAAGGGCCCAAGATGGGCTTTGACAATAAAAGAGGTTGCCCCAGATACCTCTTCAACTCTTGGAATGTTTTCTTGCACTCCTCTGTCCACTTGAAACCCTTGTTACCCTTTAGGGTTTCAAAGAAAGGCAGACACCTATCTGTAGCTTGGAAATGAACCTGCTCAGTGCAGCTACTTGCCCTCTCAAACTCTAAATCTGTTTAATACTAGTCAAACTCTTCATGTTCAAGAGAGTTTGAATCTTATCTAAGTTGGCTTCAACACGTCACTGATTTACAAGGAAGTCCAAAAACTTTTTGAGGTTACCTAGAAAGCGCACTTCAGAGGGTTCAATCTCATTTGGTATTTTTTTAGGATACCGCACATTTTCCCCAGGTCCTTGATGTGGCTTTTGGCGACCTTCAACTTGATGAGCATGTTGTCAATGTACACCTCCGTAGTTTTGCCAATTTACTCGATGAACATTCGATTCATCAAATGCTAATAGGTCTCTCCAACGTTTTTCAGGCTGAATGGCATAACCATGCAACAATAGATACCCCGATCAATAATAAATGAGGTGTGTTCTTCATCGCGCTGATACATTAGGATTTAGTTATATCTTGAGTAAGCATCTATGAAGCTTAGTAGTACGTTCCCGACTATCGCATCTACTAGTTGATCGATCCGAGGTAGTGGAAAGTTGTCTTTGAGACATGTCTTGTTCAAATCAATGAAGTCGGCGCAAGTCCACCACTTGCCATTCAACTTCTTCACCAAGATCGGGTTGTCCAGCCAGTCTAGTTACCTTATTTCCTGGATGAAGTTGATGTTTAAGAGTTTACCAACTTCATCCTTGACCACTCTAGATCGTTCAACATCCATAGATCTTGTCTTTTGTCTTATTGGTCGAGCCCTTGAGTCGACATTCAATCTGTGGCACATTACCTCAGGGGCTAATCCCTACCATATCTGCATGTAGCCAAGCGAACACGTCTAGGTTTTTCTTTAGGAACCCCACCAAACTGCTTGTCAGTTCATCGCTCAGATTGCTCCCAATTTTTAGCACGCAAGTCGGGTCCTCCTCGCTGACAAGTGCTTCTCGCAACTCTTCTACAGGCCCTACTACAGGTTTTTCTTTATGAATACGAGGATCTATGGTGCCTTCCAATGGTCCGGGCTTAGGTTCGAACTCAATAATTACTATGGTTCTCAAGAGCGCCATTTTTGTGTAGCATGAATGGCCCGATTATAACAATCCCAAGAATTTTTCCTACAACTCCTGATTGTTGTGACCCCACCTAGAGTTGGGAATTTCCATTGCTTGGTGGTGTACCGAGGTGACTGTGCTTAGGTCATCGAAGATCGTCCTCTCCATAATGACATTATAGGTGGTCAGGCAGTCGACCACTAGGAATTTTGCCATTACCGTCCTTATCTAAGGCTCCTTCCTAAGAGTTATAGGTAAATTGATTGTTCCCTTGGGAACTAAGCTATCCCCAGTGAATCTGTATAGCAGAGATGGACATGCCCTCAGGTCTCATTCTGTGAACCTCATTTCTTGGAAAGCTCCCCAAAAAATGATGTTTGCTGCATTGCCATTGTTGACCATTACCCTGAGTACTCAAGCATTACTGATCCTTGCTACGATTACAATTGCATCATGGTTGTGGCGAAGAGATTGTTCACACTCATCCTTAGTAAATCCTATCATCTCGCTTTCTTGCCTAGGTCACTTCGGCGGCTTTTGTTCATAGCTCATAGCTCATTACTCGGGGAACCGAGTATGTCTTGGCCTCTCATGCATATTGCTCACGAGAGTGCTTGGAACTCCCTGTAATGTCTCACCAAGACATCGTTGTTCAGTTGAGTCTATTCGACTTGATTATTCTACTTGCTTGGATTTTCACGAGCTGGCTCTTCCTTGACAAATTCTTTCAAGTGGCTTCTTCTGATAAGATCTTTAATGGCATCTTTCAGAGCCCGATACTCGTTTATGTTGTGTCTGATGTCTTGGTGGTATCAAGGCGATCTTTCCTGCCTGGCGTCCCCCTTATTTTTTTTGGCGCGAGCAGTTTTCTAGCCTCGCAAGAGACTTCATAGATATGAGCTACATATTGAGTCAGGGGGTGTACTGTGCATACTGTGGAAAAGGTTGTCTTTCCTATGGTTTTCTATTTTCTATCCTTTTTGGAACCTATTTTGGTCTCTATCATTGCGATATTGGCCCCTCTGTATGTCTGTTGGGTGATCTTATCACCTGTTAGGGCTCTTTTGAATGAGCTTTTGGCTAAGGTCACCAGCAAGCTTTCTACTCACTGATGTTTAGCGACCATTTGATAGAACTTGGTCAGGCTCACATGGTCTTCGCTTTAGAGCTTTTTTCATAGCTTCATCTGAGACCTTATTCCTGCTATCAGTAAAGTCCGGATTGATTCCTCAAGTGCATTTGCGACCTTTGCTTGTTCGTTTTGGAATCTCATTAAATATGAGGTTAGAGTTTCGTCTCTTTCTTAATGAATATTGCTCAGATAGCTAAGCGGCATTGCAAACTATCACCTCACTTGGAATTGTTGTAAGTACAACGAGAAGAACTATTGCCAAGAATGTATTGAGTTCGCCTTGAGCCTCTTATACCACCTCTTGGCATCCTTAGTAGCGTGTCGAATGCTCCAAATTAAAAACCTTCCTAACTTAACTACTGAATTGTATATAGGGTAAACAAGGGTCGATCCCACAGGGAATGGTTCGATTAGTTTCTATGTTCTAAACCAATAAAAACAACAGAAACGCAAATTAAACTCTAAACAGTAAACCTGACAACAGTAATGAAAGGGGGGTGTACTCAATGCAATCTAAAGTAAAACAAATCAATCGCTAACGGTAGAAAATATTCAATTAAAAACAATCAGTTCTCGATTCAATATCCACCTAAACATGCATTGGACATAAAGTAACTGTAACACTGTTCTATCTCGTCATTATGGAACTACTGACCCTAGGAAACAACAAGGTCTGTTACCCAAATTCTCCCTTAGTTTGTCACTACTGAAACAAGCTCTTCGAGTAGATACTAACCCTTGAACAACCTAGAACAAGCTCTCTAAATTTAATTCAATGGCAGCCTTAAGAATTAGGAGAATAGATCAATCTAAGCAACAATCACGCAAGCTCGGATTATTTAACTTAGGTTATGTTATTCAAGACAATAGACCGAAAACTTGTCCATAATCAGCTATCATCATAGCTCCCTCATTGAATAGAAAAAGGACATTACGTATCACAATTCCTAATTCTAACAGGTATTCTGATTAAACATTTATCAAGCCAAAACTAAATCACTCAACAAGAATCATAGACAATTAAATCAGAATAACATAAACAATTCTAATAAACGAGATTGAGAATAACGTTACTGAGTTAGTTACACCAATGACATGAAACTAGCTTCAAAATCCCCTTGAACTGAAGAAGGAAATTAGCCCCACATCTTGATGTAGAAAGCAAAAAAAAAACAAAAAAAACAAAAAAACCTCTACTGTCCTCCTCCGTTTAACCTAACAAATCCTCCATAAATAACATGTTTTTCTCCTAATTCTACCCCAGGAATCACGGAAAATCTTTCCTAGACGTTTCCTAAAAGATAGACTTCCAGATTTGACAAAATCTTATCAGATATGGATTCCAGAATTCGTCTCCAGCTTGCACTAGGATTCTTGCAATGTAAAAGATCTTTTCTGGGCTCGGTCACTTCATAAAAATTGTAGTCCCAGATCTGTAAATGAATCTGGGCTTTTGAATCACCCGCTTTTGATATTTGAAGCTCCAGTTAGGCACGTTTGAAGATTCAATACTCAGCTAAGGAATTCTTCTGCGACTACGATTCCAGGTCTGGTTTTGCAACAACTACTGAGAACCCAAACAAACTCAGATTTTCTCCCATAATATCTTCCTGGAAAGCTTGATTCATCTACTTTACTTCTTCTGAAGGAAACTTTTGCAATCGAGAAATTTGACTCTATAAAAAACCTGAAAAACAAAGCACTGGTCAGAATAACGAAAAATCTAGAAAATCTGGAATTTCCTAATCTTTTCTCAATTATTTCCTAAAGTCTATCCAAATATGCCAAACTTACAAAATTAACTTTAATCAGCTCAACTAGGCATAAAACATAACAAAAACATAATATAGAAGGAATAAAAATATATAAATTACACTCTTATCAATCCCCTACTAGAGTGACCGCGAAACAGTGACACTTTGCCAAGTCGGAGACCTGATGCAGCTTCATCAAGTCGTTAAAAGAATCTAGGTGGTCTCTAAGATCTTCTTTCCCATCAAATTTGCTCTTTGGCTGCCTGAATCCTTAGAGAAACAGGGTCTAACAAACTTCTTCCATGAATGGAGAACTCACTATCTCTTCCATCGCATTATTTTGGCGGGCTTTTAGATCATCGACCATTCTCTACACCCGATCTAAATCCTCTTCATGAGGAGTGTTCTAGCTCTGAGCTCTATTTAACCTAACCTCGAGTAGATGAGTTTAAAGATCAGTCGCTTGCTAGCCTGCTCTATCGTGCGCAAGGTGGAGTCATGATGGCTAGGTTAATAAGTGATATTATGCTCGTTTGTGTGCTACTCATGACGTTAGTTAAAACTGGAATGTTAGTCACTGCTTGATTGGCACGCATGACTGAACTCGCGAGTTTGCAAGGTTTGACCCCGCCTTTGCCGTGGGTTAGAACTGGCACGCTGGCATTGATTGTTTCGTCGATTAGGGCGAGCATCCCTTTGCAAACCATAGGGTTCATTTTTCCCCGTAGGTTGTTTTACTGGTCGCCTCCCGGGGTTAACTTGCCTGTGGGATTCACGCTAGTGAGCAGAATGCGCCTTGTGGTGTTAGGGGTGATGGTTGCTCCTTGTTGCCAACGAGCCAAATTGGTCATTGGCCGAGCCAATGGGGCCCCTTGGAGTAACCTCCGTGAATTTGGCTAATCAAGGTTCTAGTGAGCTAGTTGCTGATTCCTTAGTTCAGCCACATTCTGTTGCACCACCTATGCAAACATCATCCTTATCATTTCCATCAATTGGCTATTCTTGGGATTTGACATCCCTACCCCCTACTGATTTGTGACCTACTGCACTGGTGGAATTGGTGGTCAACCTAGATGAGTAGTCTGATGCTCCTGATTGGTAGTTTCCACGTTGTCGTGGTTCCTAGTGGTGGTTTTCCATTTGAATTTTTAGATGGGTCACTGAAATTGATTGCCAGAACTTTTGAAAGTAGGCGGAAGCCCTCCTTTTAGTGCAAAAATGTTGATGCAAGAATTACACCAATTAGAGTGATCTGATTGACCTTGGTGGAACCGAAATTGATGTGTACGTGATTAAAGATAATGAGTAATGCAATGAATGTAAAACAGTAAAGTGAAGAACACAAAAGGTTTTTAAAGTGGTTTAGCCAATTTGAATCTTGAGCCTACGTCCACTATTTTTCTTATTTGCTTAGAGAGCTTACAAGAAAATAGTCTAATGTCAAGAACAATTTGCTAACCCCTCTTCCATCATTGGAGGGGGTTTATATACAAGCTTTTTTACAAAGGAAATAGCCTAATTAAAGGAATTACAATTAAGATTGAAATGCAACTCTGATATTTTCGCGATTGAGCGCCAAGATCGTGCCATTATTGCTATTGATCTGATCTCTTCTGAAATATCTAGGATCTGAGCTTATCTGTGATTTGCTTGAACAACTGTCAAGATTGGTCGCGACTAGTTTATGTTGGGTCGAGCTATACCTCAACAAGCTTATGCTAGGTTGGACAAGTGTTGAGCAGAGCTGATTCTAAATTGAACTATCACCTCGCAAAACTCTAACTTATCCGAGCTTAATGGAAAAATCACACATAACACTGTTAGTGTATATTAGTGTATGCCTTAGAAACCATTCATGTTATCGGTTTCAGAGCATTTTGTCTTGTATCTATATATATCATAAATAATAGAAGAAAGAGTTCTTCAATTCATATATGTAAATTGCTTCCTTTATTCAGTCATGCATTTAAAATAAAGTATGTATATGAATTGTCCAGATGATTCATTTAATAGGTAAATGAATTATCGAAAAGGGTTCCCTACGGAAGCAATATAAATTTGGGCAACTATATTGTACAGTAGGCATACCGGATGCTTCCGAAAGATATCATGAGTTGATATAAGTACGGATGACGATGATAGTCATGTCACTGGGGCATTGGTATGGATTAACGGTTGGTGAACTGTTTTTCGAACGTGACCGAATAACGACAAATCACTTGGAAAAGCATGTAGTCAATGATTTATCGTTTGGTTATATCAGTGCACGATGTAGTCCTTTGACCTGAGACATTGTAGTCGGATCCGATATGGATGCGTATGGTTCATACGGTGTATAAGTACGAGACTAATCATGTTTCGTACAATAAAGCCTATTTGGTCATGCGTTGTTCATATGCGGAAACGAACGATGGTCAAGAGGGGATCCATTGACTCGGAAATATAGGATCGGGAGTACCGCTGACTCCATCCGGATTCGAGTTCCTAGACGAACATCGATAAATGTCGGAAAACTGAATCTCTGGCCAGAGTCTATTATTAGTCATACAAAAGTAAGTTTGTGATGACAAGTTCCGGACATATTGATCGACAATTCGGTAGAAGATCGAGTTTAGGATTTTGACGTTCCATGAATCCATACTCGATTAGGATATCTCAATGGAGGGACTTTACCTGCATGGTACGTATGATCTGAAATGGGTTCGATGAAGTATTTCTTCATCGTGGTTTAGGGACTATGGCACATTGCTAGATGTTTACCATAGTCGTTGGGCCTCCGGACGGGTTTCCGGATTCATCCAGAACCGGCTCACGGCTAATCCACGGTGGACCTACATGGTCACACCAATAGCCTTGAGAAGTTAGAGAATGATGAGAGAGAGAAATGATTATCCGAAGAGGGCTAGCACCTTCCGAGGGTAATAACGGGATTTCTATAGTAATAGTTACATAGAAAACAATTTGTGACATTTTAAGGGTTAAAATGGTCAAGCAATAATTAATTATATTTAATTATTATATCTTAAAGTGTTAAGATTAATGAGATGAACAAAAATAACCTTTTAATAGTTAAAGGGTAAAAAGGGTAAATTTATGGGTTGTTAATGTAAACTAGTTTAGTTTACATGGGCCCTTGAATAATATTGATTATTCAAAGGGTAGCATATTAAATTCGTGGGGTCCCTTTATAAAATAAGATTTTATTGGGCTTGGAAGTGAAAAATAAATAATTGCAAAATAGCCCAAGTATATATAAGTGCAAAAGGTTGCATTTTTGTTCATTATTCACTTGTTCACTCAAACACAAACTAAAAGCTCTCTCTCCCTAGCCAAGGCCACTCTCTAATCCTCTCAAGGTGGTGTTAAAGTGTGGAGGTTTCATCCTTTTGAAGCTAATCTTCATCAATCCAAAGCAAAGGAGTAGGTATAATCTCATATCCAAGCTTTGCATGTAAACCGTTTTTTTTAATCCATGCTTTCATGCTTTCATTCTCCATCTCCACCACTCTTCATGCATGCTGGATCTTTCAAACACTTAGATAAATTTCCCTTAAAAGATCACACATTCACTCTGTCAAGCTCCTTACATTTATTAATTGACCGAGCTATTCCTAGTCACAACCCATACTAAATTAGCAGCGGCCAAGCACAACAACGACTAGGGGTGTTCAAAAGTGGTTAACCAAATCGGCTTTTCGGTTTAGGAAAATTCCTGAACTGAAACCAAACCAGTTTGGAGGGAAAACCTATTTTTTAGTTAACCAAAAAACCGGTTAACCAGTTTTGAACCTATTTTCCCCTTAAATTAGATTAAACCTTTTTTTTTTTTTAATTTTTTCTTGAATTAAACTGTAAGCATCAACAATACATATCCATTGACCACAACTAACAATACATTAAAAATTGATACAAATAAAAGTCCAAAATGTAACAAAAATAAAAGTTTGTAATGAAACATCCATAATAAAACAACAAAATAACTAAGTCTCAATGGAAAGCAACAAAAGAAATTGTGCAAATACAACTCCACAAGTGGAAAACGGAAACCAATATTAAGTTAATACGAGTAGCTCTCCCAATTTCTGGCCAAATAAAAATTAAATGTTAGAAATTTATAAAAATTAAATCATGTTTTTTATTAAATGCCTACAATAACAAAACTGTTAAAGAAATCGAATCTCAACTAATGTTGGGATTTAGGTTTAGCCGTTTAGGGATTATATATATATATATTAGTAAACCAGTTAGTAAAATTGATTTCAATTAATCGGTTTTCAATTTCACTCAAATTGGAAACCAAACCTAAAATCTGATTTTTTGAATTCTTTAAACCATAACCGAATCGATTTTTCAGTTAATCAATTTTCCGTCCGATTCAGTTTTTGCATTTTGCATTTTTTTAAAGGACCAAACAAGTAACAACGACAGACGGCCTGATATAAATAAATCAAAATAAATATTTCCGTTGAAGTGACAGGTAGTTCAGACTTTTGAATCCAACCCCCAATTCGATTGGTCGTGATTTGTGGATACGGTTACGTAACAAATACCTCGTGTCTTCCAAGTGTTTTGCTTGCAAAAGAACATTGACAACTCAGCAAATATCTATTTAATAATAAATATTTTTGTTAAATTCACGATTTTTTTCTTAATTAAAGAAAATACAAAAAGCTTCAGATATGATATAATTTATTTCAGAAAATACGATTATACGAATGCTACTCTGGAGTCACATTACAGACGAGACTTAGGCTTCGTTTGGTTCAAAATTTGGGGGTTTTGAGAAAAGTTTTTTGAGAAAAGTTTTTTGAAAAAAGTTAAAAAAAAGTTGAATTGGACGGGTATTACGAGGTAGGATTTATAAATTTAAAATGCCCCTTATGTTTGTTTTTTTACAAAATACCCCCTATAATAAAACATTAAAAGTTAACAAAAACACCCCTAACCCACCCTCAAATACCCCCAGCCAGCCACCACCACCGGAGGTGGCTGGAGTCATCTTATCGGCGCATGACCGGCTGGATCTTGCCGGTCATGCGCCGCTATGGCCTTTTCCGGCCAGATCTACGGTGGATCTGGCCGGAAAAGGCCAGATCTGGTCGTCAACAGCCAGATCTGGCCGTATTTGCTCTGAACGACGGCCAACAAATGGTCAACGACGACTGTTTGTTGGCCGTCATGACCGACTGTTACGGCCAAAGATCCGACCGTTAAAGGCCAAAGATCCGACCGTCAACGGCCAGATCTTTGGCCTTAGATCTGGCCGAAAAAGGCTAGATCGGCACACTACCGGCCAGATTCAACCGGTAGTACGTCATTCTATCAGATTCCGGCCATTTTTCGATGGTTGGCCGGATTCTGGTAAATGTGGATTGTTGGGGTGTTTTTGTAATTTTTTAAAAAATATTTAGGAGTATTTAATTAAATTAACAAATTTAGAGGGTTTAAAAAAATTGAATAATATTGAAAGTAGTATTCTAAAAAATGAGAATTTTTAGATATTTTACTATTTAAGTTTTTTGGGAATACTAAGAGTAGTATTCCCAATTTTGAACCAAACGAAGCTTATTCTTCGATAAATTGATTTATAAAAGCACATGCTTTTCCTTCTACTCTTTTCTCCTCTTCTCTAAATAGTGTAGAACCTCGTGCGAGTTTTCACTGGCAATCGAACTGACAAGCGAGCGACACAGAGAGAGAGAGAGAACGAAGGAGAGAGAAGTTATTTGAGATCTCTCTTTTGCTTCTCCTCTCAAAATTATCAGCAATGGCCGATGAACCTTCCGTTACTCGCTGGTCATTTCAGGTACTAAATTTTTTATGTTCTTTTTCTTTTGTTCATGTGTTTGTGTGTGATTGATGTCAGTTATTACTCTGTTTGTTTGGCTGTTGAGAAATTTGAGGAGAAAAAGACAGTTAAATTCCGGAAGTGTTGAAATAGATCGTCAATTTTTTGAATGGAGAAAATGACGTTTAGAATGTTGAACTGAGTGTCACTGTTTGGTTAGTAAGGCTGACGTCATTTTAAGAGCTGGATAATGTAATTCAAATTCATATTCTTATTTTCTGAGTTGTTAATGTCTTACTGATAAATCGTCGATCTATTTTAACTCTGTTTAACAAACTGACATGCATGTCTTTGTTTATATGAAATCTGAGAAGTTATTTGATGGTAGATTACTAGCTTTTGCTTAAGTGTATTGGTCAAAGTAGTTCTTTGGCCTTGTTTTCTTGTTGGTGAATTGTGATGCAATTGATGAATCCGTAAAAGAAACGCTGCATTGTGCATTTCTTTTAAGCTACCATGTTTATCTATAGGATTTTAAAATGTTTTATGATGCCAAGTTTGGGAGAAAGAAGCCAACGGAATCATCACAAAATGGTCAAAGCACTGAAAAGCCAGTTTCTAATGGGAGTTCATCAAATGGCAATGGCCATGTTCAGAGAGAGATGTCCATTTACGAGCAGTATCAGAACCAGGTATTGCGGTTTGCTTTATCTTCCCATGATGGTGAGACTTTTCTAGTGCTTTAAGAGCTGATTTTTTTTTTTTTATATTGTTATTACAGGCTAGGAGCGCAACGCACCTGAATGGAGATTTGTCGAATGGAACTAATGGGATACTGTAAGAGCCCTTAATTTAATATTTTGTTTTCGTAAAATTGAAGTATTTGTGATACTCCTCACTTTCTTAAATTAAGTAGCACCAATTTGTGAAATTTTTTCTTCTGACAAACTTCATGCCAGTTCTAAAATGTCAATCAGTAGTTTCTGATGCTATTAATTTCATAATGTTTGTTGTCTGATGAGTTATGTCAAAGATTTAACATAAGAAGATATGATATGATACAGTCATCATTTTTGCTTCTTATGTTTTTTTTTTTTTTTTTTAATAATTGTTTTAAAACATGAAACTGCTAGCATGATGCCTATTCATTTGAGAACTTGCTGATTTTGATATTGGCTGTTTTAGGCAGAAGCCACTGCTTCCTTCTTTTGAATCAACTGAAACTCGTGCTTTAGCTGAGAGTTTATGTAGGTAATGTAACTTTTTACTTCTACTGCATTCTTAATTTCTGCAAGGTAAATTTTTTGCCTTTTAACTTATTCTTTGCTGATTTAATGTTGTCCATACCATAAAAAATTGCACCTTACGGCAGGGATATAATTCGTGGAAGTCCAGATGTTAAGTGGGAAAGCATCAAGGGGCTAGAGAATGCCAAACGTTTACTTAAAGAAGCAGTTGTCATGCCGATAAAATATCCCAAGTAATTTCATCTTGGCCTTTTATGTCATTGCATGAATTTATTTCAAATCTTCTACTCCTTTTCTCTTCAATGAGGATATGTTCATAGAATTGAATATTTCAGCGTTACAAGAAATATTTATTTATTAATGTAATTGTTTCACTCAACAACTGAGCTTTTCTTTAGAATACTGTTGGTTTATCTGTCACCTATATTTCTGCTTCTGTAACTGGAACATGGATGTTGCTGATTCTCTACATGTTTTCAATTCATAAGAACTTTTTATTTGTTTGAGCATGTTTGTGCCCTATGTAGAATTAATATATGAAACATTCAGAAACTTTTCCATTGACCCTTTGAACTGTCAATTTGGTTTAATAAATGAGAGCACAAACTTGTTAGAAATTTATGTAATATAACTTTAAGTTTTTGAATGAAGCTTACTTTTTTCCTTCTTCTAGGTATTTTACTGGCCTTCTATCACCATGGAAGGGTATTCTTCTTTTTGGCCCACCAGGAACAGGAAAGGTTTGTTAAATTATTTTTTTTAAATTATATTGGTAATAATTTTTGTTATTTTGCTTGTTGCTTTATATATTTTATGACATTTTCTATTCATCTGTTATCTTTGACAGAGTTGCTATCTTTAGTAAGTTTTACATATCCTCATGGAACTTGTTTTTCACCTAAATAATGTTTCCCCACTTCCTCTTGTTTTCTAGATCTTGTAAAATTTGAGGATGTTAATCAGGTGATTATGAGAACTGCTTGTCCTTCTAGACACCCATTTCAACTTAGTAGTATGCTTGCTTTCAAGCCAAAAATTTAGGGGTTTTAAGTTATTGGATGAATGTAGATTTTCCATTTTTTTGCTGGAATAACGGATTTAGAAAGGAAGTGTATTTATTGCCAACATTTGAATCTAGAGTAGAGACATTTCAGGGATTTTTGTGCATCCATAAAGTCAGATAGATATTATTGTATGAGCCATTATGACCAAGAGGATCATCTGTATGGCTAGTCATAAAGTCTCTATTCTATGAACATACATGCTTTTTCATGGTGCTCCATGTGGAAGGACACGTTATTTGCATGCTATACAGGGACGTGTATGAAATGGGTAATTAAAACCAACCCCTAGACTTTGGTGGTTGGGGCTTGTCCATGGTTGGCTAGAATCTAATGGCTGTTTTCTGCAGAAGGGCACAATCTTTGCTAGTGCTGGATAAGAGAGATTCTGGGCTGAGCAAAATTAACAGTCTTGTCTTGATGGTGCTCATTATCATTTTTCTTTTGGGTATTAGTTACAAAATAAATTTCTATTTTGATGTTTCAGACAATGCTTGCAAAGGCTGTTGCAACAGAGTGTAAGACTACATTTTTCAATATTTCAGCATCTTCTGTTGTCAGCAAATGGCGTGGTATGTCAAAGTTTGCTAGATGTTCTTATCATGCTTGGTCTTTTCTAGATTTTCAAACCGAGGGATGAAAATGTACATTATCTATAATTTGTCTGTTATATGTAATAAAAGTGTTGTAGATTCACTTTTGATGGTCTCAAATTATATAATTAACTGTTACAGAAAAGACTGTGAGTGAGGATTGGGCATAATTTAATTCTGTGATATGAAAGAGGTAAAGAGGGGGCATTTCAAGATTGGCTTGATTTCCAGAAATCTACTGAGGAAGCTGTAAGACCCAAAAATAGCATGTTCTTATGTTTCTCAGGACAGGACTTAATTGGGTTGTGGTTTTTGATTGGTGATAGATAAATGAGCTAAAAGTTGTATAGCTCTGATCTCTACATCTTATCTTCAGTTTGTTTGATTATAGCATACTATAAAATTATTAACCAGATTAATCAAATAAGAAGTTTTGAGAAGTTGAACTACCAGTATTTTAGATAAGGCATTCTTGATGAAACAGGTTTACAAGTACCATATTTTGTATTTGGAAGGTGTGAAATATCATAGTGATATGTTGCTGCTTAACATAGATATCTCTTTTTGGAGGTGTTGTTTTATCACTTTATTAACTTCTGTTTAAAAAGTAAAAAGAACTTATGGCATATGATATGTACCTTTTCTTTAAGACAATTTGCCATATCATATTACAAGTACATCTAATTATGGAGTTATATGACATTGCAGGTGATTCAGAAAAGTTGATAAAGGTATTATTTGAACTTGCAAGGCACCATGCTCCTTCAACTATATTTCTGGATGAAATTGATGCAATAATCAGTCAACGTGGTGAAGGACGCAGTGAGCATGAAGCTAGTAGGCGTCTGAAAACTGAGCTACTGATACAGGTGATTTTCTAATATCTATCCATTACTACTTGCTTACCTGTTCCAAATAATACCTCAGCTGCATTTATGTCATCATTCCTGGCCATGCCGCTTCAACCATGTCAGTTTTTCGATTCTGTATTTAAATTTTTTTATTTGTGTAATTGACATAATCAGGGATAATATTTTTTCCAAATTGTGGTGCTGAAATGAACTGTCTGCATTTCAGCTCTTCAGTGAGAATTGCTTAAAATGAAACCATAATAAAATTTCAACTTTAGTTTATCAAATTATTCACTTGGATTAGATTGCAGATGGATGGTTTGACACGGACTGATGAACTTGTATTTGTCTTGGCGGCAACAAATCTTCCTTGGGAATTAGATGCAGCCATGCTTCGGCGTCTCGAGAAGCGAGTATCCTTTTGATAGATAAATTTATGACGAATTTCCTCATCATAACTAGATGGGATTTATACTGAAGTTTTAGATACAATGAAAAGGATTAGGTCTTAATATTTCACTTTTCTGAATGTTAATTTTTAATGACTTGAGGAAATCGTATTAT
Organism: Pistacia vera; assembly: GCF_008641045.1. NCBI lineage: Eukaryota > Viridiplantae > Streptophyta > Magnoliopsida > Sapindales > Anacardiaceae > Pistacia > Pistacia vera. The sequence continues at coordinate 144,141 of NW_022196608.1, read as the reverse complement.
TGTGGTTAACTGTTAAAACTTTTGCTTATGTGTGGAAGCTTTTGATGATGCTGTTACCAAACAATTTTCTCAGACCTCATCAAGTATTCAAATATTTTTTTACTTTCATTTCTTTCAAAACTAGCTATTGTGGAAGCCTAAGAGGTCGTGTGTAGAGGTTCAGGTTTGGCTTATACAGCATTTCATAGTTGCCATATAAATCATGTATGTTGGGGTATAGTACTTCTCACCTGTGTCAGTCTTGGTTGCCACGTAATTTAGTATTATGATGGCAGTGTTCCACACAATTCAGCAGCAGATTATGCAACTTAAGATCCGATTATCAATAATATTGATCCTTTAACCACGGTCAATAAGATCCTTGTACCTTTGCCTGAACCAGAAGCGAGAAGAGCCATGTTAGAAGAACTCTTGCCTTCGCAGGCTGATGAGGAGGGCCTTCCTTATGATGTATTAGTGGAAAGGACTGAAGGATATTCAGGTTCAGATATCCGGTTACTCTGCAAAGAGACAGCAATGCAGCCCCTGAGACGAGTAATGGCACTCCTTGAAGACAGGCAGGACGTAGTTCCTGAGGATGGTATGATTCCTGAAACTATGTTCTTTGAATTATACATTATACCCATTTCCTCCTCCCAAGGGAAAATATATTTAGAAAAATTACCTCTCATACTTGAACAACATATAGACAATTCCAAGAGAAATAATTTGCAGAAGCTGATTACTGTATATTATTGGTTCCCCTACACTTGATAGACATTACCATGTTACTGCATCGAATAAATTCAAGAACGAGGCAAAGAGGGCGGTGCTTCACTATTTCTTCTTTTATTCTTCTTTTCAGTTTCTTCCAGCCTATTTATTCGTGAAATTTTGAACTATCTTGAATGTAAGCATATCTAAACAACATTAAAGTTATACAAATAGGTTGTACAGAGAAGTGGCTTCTTTTTACTTTCTTTGCAGGCAGGGAGAGCTGGACATGTTGCATAATTATCCTTTTCTCCCTTTCATTAACACTTTCAGATAGAAAACTTAGCAATAAGATTGTTCATTCATCTGAGCTAGTAACAAGACATCTTTGTCTCTTTTTTTTTTTTTTTTTTTTACAGAACTACCAAAAGTTGGGCCAATTAGAGCAGAAGATATAGAGGCTGCTTTGAAGAACACAAGACCATCGGCTCATCTCTACGCTCACCGATATGATAAGTTCAATGAAGATTATGGTAGTCAGATACTCCAATGAAGGTACCCCGTTGCTGATAGCCTTTAATTTGATAGATGTAATAATCCGTGGTTGACAAATTGTTAAACCTTTGTAACATTATTTGTCACTAGGTGGTCAATGAGTATTTAAGAGTAATGTGTTCCAAATACCCACGGATGTATGTGTTCCGTTATGTTGTTTTGGTGCGGTGACTGAACATATTCAGGTTAGCCATTGTCTTATATGGTTTTGTTAGTTATTATTAGAGCGAGGGCTGATTGGTTTTAATAATTTATATCATATCATGCAAAAAAATTTCACCTTCAATCACGCTGAAGCTCCATTCTATTTGCGGAATAGGCATTGTTACAATTTTCATTAAGCACACAATTACGCAGTTTCTCCATATCCCACTTGATTGCAGGTCAAAGTTTGGCCGACGTTTTGTTTATTAAATTGTGTCATAGAAATGTATTTTTCTTCGACGTCTGTATCAGTGTTCAGTGTTTTAAAACCCAGCTCGGCCCGACCGGTTGAATCGGTACTCGAGGCCTTCACCGGGCTAGATTACCAGTTTTATTGTTTATGATAAATCATAAATCCTAAAAATTAGAACGACGATTGGCGAACAATTTGTGGTTATGATGTTGGAGGTTTTAAAGAGAAAGAGTCAATAACTCGAAAGGTGGTAACAAAGGTGATTTCTAGTAAGTGAAACCGAAAATTATAAAAATAAATCAACGACGAGAATGAAAAGCTAAGAAGAGTTTTTGTAGTGATAGGATGTGTTTTCAACGTCAGTTGTTGACACCGACAATATAATTTCGAGTATTTTTGTGCAAAATTTCAAACCTGTAAAAATTTATTTGTAATTTTTAAAAGTACTTTTGCTAAATTTTAAACTCATGCATTCTGACATCACCGGTTTGACCCGATCTGCCGATCAACCCAAGACTCAACCACTTTGCCAAAACACTGTCTGCATTGCTAATCAACCAATATAAATTAAACACAACATAATTTTCGATCAAACCAAATTTCTAATTAACGATAGGTCTGACAGCCAATGGAAGTGCCTGAATTTGGTTTTAGTATCATCAAATTATTTCAGGAGTCACGACACAAGCAACTAGGTGTAGTTGAAATTTACCATTCCGATAGTTGCACAAGAAAAAGAAAATTGTATTAATCTACTAAGGCAAAATACTTGAAAACAAGGATCTTACAAGTTAAAACGCGGATCAACACCCCCAAAATACGCAAAACAAGTACTAATCAATTAACATTCCCACATACCCGTAGTAACACAAAAAGCCATGCCTTATCAGAGTACTACTACAAAGTGAGATCAACCCCCTCTATGTTCAATGATATTAACTTTGTCTAATTTGATTTAGCGATACCCTGATAGAGGGTCGGCCGTTTTACCGGATCTCGCATCAGTCCAAGCCTTTGCAATCGTTCGCTTCATTTCCTCATCCCCTTCCTCGTACATATTCTGTAGTTTTCAATTCATAATGTACAGAAAAAAATATATATATATTTAGCATTCACCACAGATTATGGCACACCCATAAACAACAATTTGTATAGATATCAAATAACCATGAAGTGAACTCACCTTCATCAAGTCCATAATTCCACCCATTGGATCGCGTTCCTTATCCAGATTTGGCTTCAGCTGTAAGACCGGAAAAACAAAGTACAAACATTAGTCGAAAGTGTTCCTCTATTACAACATGAAACGAAAAACCCCATCTCTTGCATTTATCTGTTTTTACCTTGTCCTCTTTGAAATGCAAGTCTAACCAGTTCCCTTTGGAAGCTTTGATCAAGGTAATGATAACTCTAGCAGGTTTAACAACCACCTTACATTTCTCTGGAACAATCTCCTGGTTCAACTTCGGAATGGTTAACCGATAATTCTTTCCTTTGACATCATGGAATTTGACATCAAACGACATCTGCTTAAAATCAGTTTCCATTTTGTCCTGCTCAACTCCTTCTAAAGAGATATATATCTACGGATGGAAGAAAAGATTAAAAAAAAAAATTCATTTCAGCTCCAATTGCAACAGTGAAATATCAAGACATTTATAATCTCTATAAACAATTGCTTTGATACCTTGACTTTCTCGTTGTCCTGATCCCAACTGAAAGACGCAAGCGTAACATAACTTGGTGCTGGATTATAAGGCACCTTAACTGGTGCAGGAATTGGAGTTGGAGTTTGTGAAACAGGGACATTAGCAGCCTGTTTTGACAACTATAAACCCAAAAAATAAAAAATAAAGGTCAGAAAATTAATAATCAAGAGCATTGTAGCATTACCAGTAAAATAAAAAAATGGCTCATCCTATATGGATCGAATAACAAATATGCAATTGAAGGCATTGTTAATGTAAAGTGAAAAATCACAAGCCTGCACATTTCTGGCCAACTTGATCAAACATCTCAACGAAATTTCAAATATAGCAGTGTACTAAAACAAACCATCTTGATCAAACTTTGTCTTGGGCAAGATCAGACATTAAACAAATTTTGTTGTTTTCCATGGATTCAAATGAAGGCTACAACCAAACACGAAATCATTTCGAGCAGACAACTGTCTTCAGTATTCAGTAACAAATAAAGAACATAGAGCATGTTATATTTTTTCTTCAATAGCAAAATAATTGGAAAAAAAAAAAAACAGAATGACAAGCGAAAATCTCGAATAGTAAATGAATAAAACATGAAGAAAAGAAAAAGAAAAAATGAAAACCTTCTCCAAGTTGCGAATCTCAGAGTCGATAAAAGAAACAACTCTCGGCCTCTTTGCTATGCTCTGTAGTTGTCTAAGCTCTTCCAAATCTAACGCCAATTCTTCTGCCATTTTTTTCCTTTGTTTTCACTCAATTTGCAATGAGAGGAGAAGAGCGTAGAGAGAGAATTTATAAGAGTTTTTGGGTGAACGTGGAATGGAAAATGCCAGAACTTAGAAAGGAAAATGGAGAGCCAAATTTGAACCTTTAAAATTTTAGGGTTTTTCTTTTCATCTTAAAAAGAAGGTTCTAGAGACAGGGAGATGTAAATTCTGTACACCACAACCAACGGACAGCTGAGAGTATAATTAACACGTGGCAGTATCTACTCAAATCAATAATTTAAGGTTTGGCTTAATGGTGTTTGTTTGAGTGTTTTTTTTTACTGATTTTGGAGGATTTTTAATTAGACTTGTTTTGAGATGTTTAAAAACTATTAATTATAGACTGGTTTTAACTGAGTTAAAAACCCTTCAAAACTAGTGTAATATATTTTTGAGGGGTTTATAAAACACTCTAAATCAGAGTGTTTTGATTGGTTTAAAAATTTTATCCCAAAAAAACTCCTTTCCACTATTATTCATATACAATAATCCCTTTGCTGGTTTAAAAATTTCTTCAAACGTCGTTCAATCTTCAACTTTTAGATGATTGTTACAATGCTTTTGAATCTTTTATCTTAGGCTTTCTAATCCTTCGTTAGAGATATGAAGGTTTTTCTTTCTTTCTTCTTTATTTTCCCCTTCAATTTTTTGTTCTTTTAATCTGGTAAACTCCTCTGCAGGCTGTATACAATTTAATTGCATTTCTTTACCAGTTTTTTAATAAAATTAGGTGGTTTTTCCTCTATTTGATTCTTTCTATTTGCGTTTAGGTGATTGATTGAATCTTTGTCAATTTGTTAAATAAAGTTTGTTTTTGATGGTTTTGCTTCACTGATTGAAGAAAAGAACAAAAAACTATTTTTTAGAAATGCTGTTGCGGCTGTTATATTGATAATTTGTGAAGTCCAACATTGTGGCAGCATATTTATTCTCTTACAATGACAAATTTCGAATGATTGTGTGATGAATTAAATAATATACAATGAAAGAACTTACAAATAAATTAAACTTGGAATGAACTTTGATACTAAGTATTGGTAATTAAAAAAAAAAACTCTCAAATACTGGTTGAAGTTGTGGTATTTTTATGGGCATATATGTAAATTTATTATTTTAAAAAACTGTCAGAACCGTTGGAAAATAAACTCCCAAGCACAGGTTGGGTATTTTAAAAACCGTTACTAAAAACCCTTCAAAACCGCTACGATGGTTTACCCTCAAAACCGCTACGATAGTTTACCCTCATAACCGCTACCATAAAACTCCCAAGCAAACCCTTAGTTTCTCATTCAAAATTAATATTCCATTATCACTCAAAGCCAATTCTGACAGCAAAAATCCTTTTTGTAACCTTTGATCTCTTATTTATAAAACCCCTCTCACTTTGACACTTGATTTCAACATCGATTGTTGACCATCGCAAAACTAGGGTTTCTTATTCCTAACTAATTCTGATTGATTTCGGTGGCACATATTCAATCGGTCACCACCATTTAATCCAGCAGCCTTCACTTTATAAAATCCCTCTTACCCTAGTTCCTGGTAACTCACCGAATGCCGATTGAAAAAGTAAAATGTATTTTAGGTATTCACGGAATATAAAGTTTGGGTGGAAAGATAATATTTTGAAACCTTTTGGGTAAGAAATCGCATTAAGGCAAACCTTGGGTGAAATACTGGAATGGGGCGTTTGGTTTAGGAATGTTAGATTACTAGGAATGTTGGATCACTGGAAAGATAGATTACCTTAGAAGATTACTGGAAATCTTTAGAAAAATGTGTTTGGTTAGTTGGTGGGTATGTTATATTAATATGTTTGGTGACGGGGAATAAATTGGTAGGTATGTTATTTAAATTACCAAATTGTCCCCTTTTCAAATATTAATATAATATATTTTTATTATTAATTTTTGAATAATTTTTTTTAACCCCCAATATTTCATATTTAGTTAAAACACCCCCGCTTATATAAAACTCTAATTTATTACGAAATCACCCCCACCACCTGCCGTAACCGCAGACCACCATCGGAAGTCTCTGAAAGTCCCTATTAGCAGCTGACCGTGACCAAGAGGCTTCGATATGGCCGTTTCCGGCCATATTGATGGCCGAAAACGGCCATATCAGGCCATATCTATTACAGCCAGAATAGATCTGGCCGCTAACGGCCAGGTCCATGGCCGTTAATGGCTAGATCTCATCCAGATCTGGCTTATAATGGCCAGGGATCTGGCCATTTTTTGCCATCAATATGGCCGAAAACGGCCATATTGAAGCCTCCTGGAGTCTCCCACCGAGTCTCGTTCTTTTTTAGGGACTCCGATTATTTTTCGGCGGCGACCCATGGTGGTTGGCCGTTGTCAGCGGTGGTGGCTGGGTGGCAGTGGTGGTCTATAAATTATTATAAACATAAGGGTATTATTGTTCAAAATTTTAATTAAACAAGCGTAAAATTGAAATAGGATATTAATGTAAATTTGTTTTAAAGTAAGGGTATTATTGTCCAATTTTTTTATTAATAAGGGATAAAATTGTAATAAAAAAAGATAACCCTGATAATCTCAAAATACCTAAGAAAATAGAGGTAATCAGATTACCTCCGATACTACCAATAATAATCACTATTGGTATTTGAAGATTACCAGTATCTTATATTACTTGACAACCAAACATGGTAATCAAGTAATATAAGATGACATTACCCCAGTCATCCTCTATAACCCCCAACCAAACGGCCCCGAATAGATATGTTTATTACAATAAAGTATCTGATATTAAAAATATAAAATTATTTGTTCTTTATATTCCTTTGAAAGCGGGTTAATTTAATTTTAGGAATTTGGGTCTTTCATTTTTCACTATCTCAATCATAACTTGTCTATTTTTTTTTTTTGATATTGAGAGGTGTCCGAGTCAACTTGCGCGCATCTCAACTAGTCTCTCAAAACTCTAAAGTTAAATTTCAAGGTAAATAGAGTTCAAGTTTGGTACAAAAAAAATAATGTTTTCAACAACAATATTTGGTTTTGGTCTCTGTACAATTGTTATTATTGTCACTCATCACTCTGGTTTCTCGTTTGATCATTACAGGCTAATTTATTCCTTTGCTTTACATAAATTGGGATGGTCCCCTTTTCTCTTGGTTGTGTGAAATTAACACATTCTGAAGCTGCTTTTGTAATTGTGCTCTTACATGGTAATTAGAAGCTAAGTTTCTGTTCATATTCTCTTTCATAGCCAAAAGTTCTGACTTCCTCATCTCAGCTGCGGCCAATTCAGAATTACTCAAATGTCCATTGTTGCCTTGAAGATCCTTGACGGTGAGGTTGAGCTAAAAGAAAGATCAGATTAGTAACAAATGCTTAATTTTATTTGATTAGAATCAAGATGTGTAATTAACACAGAAGTTCTTCCACATTATCATCAAGAACAAACCATTCTACATCATCACTTTGAATTCAGCTAGTTGAAATAACCAAATCTATTCTGCTTTATCATGCCAGTAAAAAATAAAACTATCACTGTGTTCTTGCCTCAGTCATAAAAATGAAATACACATTCCTTGTTCTTTATAAGGAAGGGAACAAAACCATAAAATTTCAGTTGTATCTACATGCAGAAAATTGCTTCAAGCATTTTGATAAGAATTCTGTCCTAATTACTCCTTTTTTTTTTTTTTTTTTCTTTTTATGACCGAGGTGTCTAAACCAGCTTTTACGTACCTCAACTAATTCCCAAAACCCTGCAACTACCGATCGCTTAAAAGCTCCAGTGGCCATTCCTATTAACAACTGAAGAGGGATTTGAACTCAAGACATCTTGCGTAATACACCCAAGAGTTTCTATCAAACCACTCGACCACCCAAGGGTTGGTTATTACTCCATTTTCTCACTCCTTTTATCTATCAATTTAGTATCAGCTAGAAGAAGCCACTAATATAAAACTCACTTTAGCCAAGAAGACTTGGAGAATTTAGCTCAATTCGATGTTTTAACGAATACATGGTCATTAGTCAAATTAGCTTTGTTTGTAGTTTCTCAATTTCACAAAAACTTAATCACACTTCTCAACTTTTGCATTCAGTCATGAAGCTTCAAATTATTATGGCTCCAATCAGATGTGAGTTAACTGAATGCATCTAACTGACTAATTAAGTCGGTTTCTGAGCTATATATATGCATGGTGAAATGTTCCAAAAACCTTAACTAATGTAACCATAACATCATAAACCAATGACAAACTACAAATCCATTTTCAGTAAGAAGAAAATTCTTGCTTCGTAATAGCATTACGCAGCACTTGAGAATTACCTTCAGAGGAAACATCAGTCTATACTCTACTTTAACACATAGAACAGTATAAAGTCTTCACAGCTAGAAAAGCTACCAGTGTCTGATCAGATAAAAAAATGAATATGATCACCCAGCAAGAAGTTGCAATCCATGTCTTTGGGAATGCATGTCCATGACAGTAGTCTCTTTAAAAAATGGATCGAAGTTTAAAAAATTATTCCTAAAACATGCCATTTTGCTCTTAACCATACCTAACCTTACAAATTTATAGCCTCAGGTCCCCAACAAGCAGATCCTATTCAGCCACTTAGAACTATATATATAATGCAAGCACATATCAAATTCCAGAAATAAAATCTTACAATTCTGCCCAATTCTCAGCCATTGCCCCTTTTTGGTGCAACATATCCAGTACTGTTCAAATTACAATCGTATGATTTTCAATATTTCCTCATACAACATTCATAAAATCATAAGAGCATGATTGATTTCTCAAGTATGGAGAAATGAGATGCAATAATTTTACCTTATTTATGTTATTTCTCAATCCTTCAATTTGTAACCTATATCCTTCCACAAAGTTCTCCACATTTTGCCGAAACTCCTTCATTTCAATTCCTTTTAACTCATAATACCTCTCCTTCTCTTTCTCCATCATCTCCAGCTCTTCCACCTCACTCTTCAAAACCCTAAAAGTAATCCAATCCAATCCAATCCAGTTCATTTCAAACGACGAAAACAAGACAGAAATCTAAACAAATACTTTATATTTACCTCAATCTTTCTACACTTTCTTGGTACTTCGGATCCAAAATCTCAATCTCGGACTTGAGAGACGATATTTTGAAATTCTGTGACGCAATTTTTTGATCAAGTAAAAGGCATCTTTGCTCCATTGACCGTATACTCGCGTGCTTCGACACTAAAACTTGAGACTTGTTCGCTTGCACTTCTTTCTCTAGCTGAAATTACACCAAAAATATTATTTCAAACTCTATTTTCTCAGTAAACAAAAAGAAATATAGGGTCAGGGTTTGGTGTGAGGACCTGGAGAAGTGAAATGCGTTGGTTTCTGGTGTGTTCCATGTGTTCGAGCCTTTCTCGAAACGCGGAGGAGAGCGCCATTGTGAACTGAAACAAAGAGCTGGAAAATTAGTTCGAATTTTGGTATTTATATAGGGAGAGGCCAGCCCATTTGTTATGGGCCCAAAACGGTGGGCGGCAAAGCCCATTTGTTAAGGTGAAAGATGGATGTTAGTAGTAGCAAAGGCCTTATTTTATTTGGTTAGAATCAAAGTATAAGCTAACACAGTTTTTCCACACCGTCATAGTTTAAGCAACTTTAAAATGAACAACCATTCTACCTGTAAGGTGTTCCGTGGCCCTGAGGATTAGACAGGTTCAGTTGACAATTATGTCTGGATATCTCAGTTATTAAAAAAAAAAAAAAAATGGTAATAGTCGGTTGAACTTTGTTTGTAGATTCTCAATTTCACAAAACCTGAATTGCATTTCTCAATTCTTGCATTCAGTCATGCAGCTTTCAAATTGTTATGGCTCTCCAAACCATCTAATTAGTTTGAATTTTTGGGTTTTTATAACAAAAGGTTGAGCCCACTAGTTTTGACTGATGGGCCCAAGTCGGGATGCCTTAATCGTGGGCTCGCATCTCTTTTTTTTTTTTGGTAAACGTGGTGTCCAAGTCAACTTGTGTACATCTCAACTAATTATCCTAGAGTTCATTAAACACCCTATAAGCCTAAAGGACCAGGTAAACCACAATATTATTGTGATAAGTGACCCTAAGATTTGAATCTCAAAAACTCAAGGAATTGAGCAAACCTTCTTGACCGTGAGACCCTAAATTTCAAATATTTTTAAAAATAATCAACAAAATCTAATAAATTTTCTTTATTGGGTACCTGTTTTAAAATTGAACTATCTTATATGATATCTTTTTTTCTATATCCTAAAATTTAAAAAAAAAAAAAGGAATTCATTAAATTTTAAATATAAAATATTATTAATAAAATTTTTGAATTTTCTAATTATTCATTATATTAATTTGAAATTATAAATATTTAATTCATGAATAAAAATATTCATATATTTACAGGAGAAGCAACAGTCTACAAACGAATCCCCCTTGAATCAACTTTGGGAGGGGATCAGGTTAATTTGAATTTTTTATTTTCTATTTTAAAAAAAAAAAGAAGAAAATCACTAATATCCATTTCTTTAAAGTTAACTATAAAATATAAATCTTGATGTATGAGATACCAAATGAATTTCAATTTATGATAATGTACTGAGGAAGCCAACATATAGCTTTATTTAACTCATTGAAATCATCTTTAATCCTTATTATATACTTACATTTCCTTTTTACAAAATCAAAAAGATTTTATTCTTTACTTTGACATTATAAAGATAGATAATTACTACATAGATTTAGATTATATATATAGTGTATGAATATGATTACGTTAAATGAGAGTTTTGGTAGTTCAGATAGTCATGACGAATTGAAGATAGTGTAGATAATTGTATAGTCTCAGATTGGATTTTTTATCTGAGTATCTGCGATTTAAGTGGTCGGTCATGACAGTGGATTGTTGTGTTAGTTTCTCCCAAAGATTAGTCGATGTGTCCGTAAACTAGTCCGAATGCCTTGGTTAAAAAAATAAAAAATTCTAAAAGTAATTCGATATGTACATTATAAGATATGACATTTACAGATATAATAGAATAACCTATGAAGATTTAGTTGTCGAGAAAATAAAAATAAATAATAAAAACTTGGAGGTTTGGATTTGTAAAAGGGTTTTATATTTTAATATATCTGGTTACATATAGGTCCAAACTCCAAAGAAATTCGGTCTAAAACTGATGAAAAACTTCCAAGTAAAAGAGGATTCTGCTTTACAAAAGCATCTTGCTCAAATTATGCCCCATTAAAGCTACCGTCCCTCAACACAAGCATTATCATAATATATCTTCATAAAATTCCGATGCCAGTCAAAAAAATAACCCAGAGACACTAGGAGTAGGAACCCTTTCACATTTTCACTTTGGCCATTCTTGTAACCAAAACAATGGATCTGTCATCTGGCTCTACAATTATGCTTAAGCCAAGAGGTGCCAATATGATTAAACCAACGTTTTTTAATAAAATATTGAAAGTAATAAGATCAAACTGAAGAAGGCATAATGTTTTTAATAAAATAATTACATAATTAAAACAATCTATATGAAAATTTCAGTTAATTAAATCACCTGAAAACACCCTTATCCTGTTAACTGAGGTATCCGGGCCAGTTTATACGCACCTCGACTAATTCTTAAGGAAAGTTATTCCACAGTGACTCATCATAGGCAAAGGTAGTTTATACGTACCTCAACTAATCTTCAAGTGAAGAAGCTATCCCACAGTAACCTATCGCCCAACAGGAAATCGAATTTGGGATCATAGATTAAAGTCATGCACAACCCCCTTGGTTCGCCCTTATCATTGGGCTACCCGTGGCCGTGGGTAAGTAATATAGAATAACTTTCATTTGTTTGATTGAGTAGGTTTGATTTCTTGTAGTTAATTTTGAGCCAATTTAATCTGTATGTACATGTTTAATCGTGACATTTTAATATAAATAATTTTTTTTTTCCTATCAAAATCTTTATTTGATGAGGTTTCTTTGATCATATCATAATTCTTTATTGTTAATTGAGCTATCTAGGTCCGTTTATGTCCATTATGCACAACCCCCTTTGTTCATCATTACTACTGAACTACGACTGCCCATGGGTGAGTCATATTATAAAATTTTTCTCGCTGATATATATAGTTTATAAATTCAACACCACTTCTAAAAACATATCATTAAGTTTCTTATATATAGTTTAAATTGTTTTATGACTCATAATGGACCTATTTGTAAAGTAATTTTCTATGAACTCATGATACTGGGGATAACATTTTGTTATCACCATGTTTTATTAGGGGCCCAATGGTGATGATTAAAAGTTAATCATTCATTGATATTAGAAACAAAATACAAAATCAGCAACCCATCCATGATGAATCCAATGATTTTTGAAGAATAAAGATAATATTAATATACAAAATTAAAAAGAGGGTCATCGATTCCTTCTTGTCATGTCATGAGTGCGCCAAGGAAATTTAATAATAGATGAGATCAGATATATTTATTTATTTATTTATTTTTCGTCCCCCCCTTTTGGACTTAGCCATAGCCGGTGATTTATGACTCTAATTCGTACGTCAACATCCTAAAGTTTTATAAAAGCATGTTGTCAAAAATAAATAAATAAAAATCTCAAAAAGAATCAATAAAGTTTAGAACACATCCGCAAGATTTACCTTGTAATTTGTTAAATTCATTATTTTATTCTAGCTAATTCAATAAAGGCATTTTTTAATTTGAATAAATAAACTCATTCAGATTGTATAGTATAAACTCTTAATTTACAATCTGATATTAAATCTATTATCTATATAGACCATATCATCTATATACTCTTAATTTGTTAGGGGGTCAAGGATGAGATAATGATGGGGTTAGGGGGGTTCAACAGTGGCCGGAATCAAGTCAATTTAGCTTGAGAACGACAATCGTGTGGTGAGGGATTGGGTTGTGGGAAATGGCGAAATCCGGTCAAATTTCCAATTAAACGGGGTTGGGGTGGTGTTCTTGCCGTGACGGGTGAAGAAAACTGATTGGGAGGCAATTTGGATCTTTGCTTGATTTGAGTTGTGTGTTGTTGGATTCTTGAATTGTTTTATTTCGAGGTATGAAGTTTGGATCTGAATTTGAGGAGGAGGAGATGAAGTTTGGATTTGGTGGAGGTCCAAGTGTCGGAATAGCACTCGGCCGATTGCGATTCCGATCAAATGAGATATGGGATTTGGTCATTCTATATTATAAATCATAGACTATGAACTTATAATTTAATTTTCTATGAATATAAACTTTTGGTAGCCATATTTTCAAACCTCGTTTCTACTTTCAAATTAAGTAAAGGAAATGCCATGACCCACTTGCTTTAATTTGAGGTAAAACAATAATTAGTGATGAAATGACACTACATTATCCAATCTAATGACACTTGGTCATGATAAAAATGTGGATTTGTCAAAAAGAGCCGATTAGATCATTAAACCATTCAATGTATCAATTAACCAATTAAAACTTAATTAAAGTTAGAAGCACATGGTGAATTACGTGTGCATGGGACCTATCTATGATGTTTCCCACTAAAACCATGTCATCAACTAGCAGAAAGCCGACGAAACGCCGGGCTACACCAACCCTTTCTTCTTCCCTTTTAAACTAGAATAGTCTTGTTTTCAGTAGAAGCTTCAAAGATCGATACGACGAATATAAAGATGAATTCAGAGTTCCAAAATTCTTAGTGGGGTTACACAAAATTTTAGACAACTTACATGTATCTTAACTAATTTATATTGGAGTTATCGACCACTTCAACAATAAGAGGTCAAGCAGACGCATTCGGAGGTTTTTCCATGACGTAGGTAGTTTGGGCCTTTTTCATGGAAAGCCGTTGAATGATTTCTTTAAGTTATTAATTCTTTATTGGATTTGAGTTTAAGAATAGAAATCCTTGTAATATTAGGTTTTAGTCTTTTAAACTTGATATATAAATATATTTTTCTCTTATAATAAGTGGTAGCAAACAATAAGGCAAATTACATTAATTGTAAACAAATAAGTTAAGGCAGTATTGCAATAATATTGACTTAGCTAGACGCAGCTTGTTAATTGGGTAAACCAAGGTAAAATCGCACGTATTTCTTCTTCTCTTTATTGTTTGTGGTTTGTATGTTTACTATTATTTTTGTTTTCGTAACTCTCTATTAGTTCAATCCCTGAAGTCTGTTGAACACCCTACAAACCCAATAATGTTTCAAAGTAAGTCACAAATATGGTAGACGGGTGGTTTAAACCCAAAAAGTTAATAAAATGAACAAACCTTCTTGACAGCCAAACCAACCTCTCTCTCGGGGAGTTTTATACCAAAATTCTTAATGGCATTCCATAAAATTGGGCAATTTTATTGAATTTCTTATTATTAAGTTTAATTTGGTGGTGGGGTTGAGGCTCAACTTAAGAATGGCTGGGGTGCATGTGCTCCACGTTGGTTGATGAGAGAATTGTAGACCAACCCCATCAAGTTTAAGTAAGGATGAGGTGAAATTGTCTCCCCATGTTTGAAGACTAGATAGATAAATTAAAAGAAAACAAAAGCTCCTTTTCCTTTGCAAAAAGGATTGGTAATGACCAACTGCTGACGGTTTTTTGGCAGGGAAAGGGAATAAAGCCATAGCTAGGCCGCCCAAAATTCAGTTGAGGATAGAAAAAAAAGAACCAGAACAAAGCCTAACCTTTTTGCACTTTATAATATTATCGTTATCTCTCTTCGTATATATTTTATTTTATTTTTTTCATAGAGACAGAGGAAAGGTAAGGAATTAAAGCTAAGAAAACTATTTTTATATATATAACAATGTTTATGGATTCCACGTTCAAAGAAGGGGGCTTTCCTGGTGACCAATAAGGTGAGCCTTGTAGTACTCTTTTTTAATTAGATTAATAAATACATTTTTTACATAAACATATAGTTTCCTAGAATGACAGAAGAAATAAATGAGAGAAATTAACAATAAAATCTAATTAGAAAAACTAAGCTATGGCTCTCGTCAACTCATGATCAAGCTCTCATGCATTTTCTGATTTGAGACAGCGAGCGCCGGATTGAATCTTTGTTGTGAATAATCGTGGTGAGATTTTGAGATCATCGAGGTTATGGCCTGTGAATAAAGGTTTTCATGCATCAATACTTTGAGGTTTGGGTTATTAACTTGTGCAAATGGGGTTGGATGGATACCTTTTGGTCTTTCATTAAAAAGACCCAAAAGTAAAACCCCATATCAATTTTCTTACCAAAAAGTAATATTTACATGAAATTCCCATTTCCTTAATATGGTCTTCGCATAAAAGCTTGGAAACTCAGCAAAAACACAAACATCCAGTTCATCAAGCTTTGATTTTCCCTGTTTGCTGCCTGTTCCATAGTAAATTTCCATTTAAAGAGGAAAAGAAAACAAGGATAAAGGAAAAGAATTAGATCATCAAAGCTAAATTTCTTATTAAACATATTAATTACAACAATAAAAACTTCTATTACTGTATATGTAGATATATGTACAAATTTGCTCTTTGCATTTCTATACACTTTTTTTTCCTTTTGTCTATAATACACACTTTCCTATATCTTTTGTAATTGAATTACACTAAAAGAATTTGATGTAGCAGGAAAAAAAAAAAAAAAAGAAAGAAAGAATTTAGAACCTATGGTTTTACCTTGGATGCAGAAGAAGTGAGAGAGACGGTGGCAGAGGAAGTTGATGATGAAGAACTTGAAAGGGCAGAGATCCCCACATTATAAGCCATGGTTCCATCAGGCTGATAGAGACCATAATTTCTTTCTGAAGTCGGTCCAGGCTTCCTGTCTTCATTGAACAAAGCAAACAAGTAAACTTCAAGCCTCATATTGGGCCTCAATGGTGTCCCTTCATTCGCCAATTGCCTTCTCAACAAATTCCTGTTATAAACTGCCGCATTTTGAACAGATGCACCAACTTCATCCGCGTCACCTTTTGATGGCCACCCCGTCTCTGAAACCCTTACTTCAATCCCATTGTAACCCAATCTAGCCATTGCAAAGACGACGGCGTCTACTTGTGCGTAAAGCATGTTGTCATAGTGTAGCTTTGTGGAAGGATCAACCATGCCTGCATTAGGATTAAAAAGCACATAGTCCAAGGAAATTCTATTGGGGTCACCTTTGTATGCAAAATATGGATATGCATTAATCCAAAATGGCGCCTTGGTACTAGACAAGAACTGTAAAAGCTGTGACATGACGCCGGCGACTTCGCTTTTGAAACTACCGGCTGAAGGAGGGAATGATTGTTCAAGAACTGCTAAAGAACTTGGAGTTGAAACATGCATGTACTTATCGAGGCCTAATTGAACTAGGGCACCATGGATGCTCACAATGGCTGGAACTAGGTATTGTAGAAGCGATGAGTCACCGTCAGTGAAGAGCTCATTTCCCACAGCGATTCCGGTGATCTTTGTGGCGGGAACGTATGGCTTGATGTGGGTGCTGACCCATTGAAGCGCTTGTTGAGGATTCGTCACAACCGCCAACATTTCGTTTTCGATTGTGACAATAAGCTCAACGTTGGAGTTGGCAAATGCTGTTAACACTTGAGGATTCGTGTCATAAATTCTTGCTTTTGTGAGCTTAACCGCGCTCAAGAGATCGAGCACCTTGTCCGGTGAAGGCAAATTGTCGGCAACTTGCCCATAATTGATTCCAAAAGAGTTGACTCCTAGTAGAAAACCATAGTTAAAACTTAATCAGAAAATGCAAAATAAAAGATAATTAAACACAAAATTTTAAGGTAAAAAACCAAGAGGGTACCTGAGAAAGTGAAAGAAAATAGAAGAAAAACATGAGTTATGGAAACAATCCTTGAAAAAGTTGCCATGGAGATGAAGCAGATGCCTTATTATTCAAAGTTTGAGTACGGAAGAGACAATAGATATATATAGAGAGAGAGAGAGAGACAGAGAGAAATAATGAAGAACAGGAAGAGGCTATGAATTCTTTTCTTTGCTTGGTTGAAAATTCTTATGTTTGTGGGGATGTTTTAGTTTGCCTTGTCGATGTTGCCTTTGGTGTCTGTCTTATACCTCTTAACAGGTTTTAAAATGACTTGGTTTTGTTAACTTCTTGTGCTAAAATTAAACGGCTTAGCTTTCTCGGTACGACTTATCTCTTTCCAACACAAGCCGACATTAGAATTTCTTATGGCCAAATTGACCCGACCACTTGCTTCAGACAAAAGCAAAGGGAAATCCCACTACTTGGTTAAATATTACAAGGAAGCAATAGTATAGTATCCCTCTAGATTTGGGTTTCGATCGGTGGTGAAATAATGAACATTAATTAGCTAACTACAATGATAAGTGATTCTACTTTTATCTCAATAAATATATCAATAGATTCTAACACTTTTTAGGCAGCGGACTATTTTGCTTTTCTGCAATAGAAAGCATCTAGACTTAACATGGTTACCATCTGATCATCTATGGGATTATCTTTTAATTACGTGACAGCTTTTAGTTAATCAAGGATCTAATTCATAATTAATTACTAAAAACTATCAAAAAATAGTGCTTATGTATGTGGGTTTGTCTCAAAATGTCCTAAAACTTAGGATGAGTTGAACTTTCTCTAACCTGGAAATGGTCATTCATTGAACTCTGATCTGAGAATTCAAGATTGGTTTGCAGTTTTCTTTTGAAGATATAGTTTGACCAACTTAAAAAACGTAAGCTCATTGAAAGTTAAACAAAGTCATCATCCTGTAGAGATTAGACAATTACACATCTTTTTTGCATCGTGCTATTTCATTAACTGATATAAATATCAGTTAGTCTACCAAATTTTGAACATAGAATTTGACCACTTCAAAAAATTTGAAGTTTATTCATCATCCTGTAAACTGTAGAGATTATTAAACTATTACAATTACTGGCCATCAGAAAAGTAAAAGCTTAGCTGACAAGGAGTCATTGACTTTGTGGTGTTGAAATAAAGTTATAAAAACGCCTTTCTGATCAGGAGACAAACAAAGAGTGTGACATAGGGTTCTTGGTGGGAAGATTCAAAGATATATATAACTTACGTGATTTGGCCAAACTAGAAGCCCCATTGAAAAGTGAGGTTCGGCAAAGGGATAAGGAATGGAATTGTTTGTCGACGTAATTAAGCTAGTCATGTCCTTATCTTTAGTTAATGACAATTAAATTAATGGCTGCTTCTTTTCTTTTCCTGGGTGACGATGCAAATTACAATGTTCGTTTCATATTACTTGGTCAATTATATTGAATCTGTATTTCTTCACATGCAAATACATTAGAATTACTCCAGCCATCAGGATATTTATTAACGTTAAGAAAAGAATTTTGATTTGGTTTTGTCACCAATCATTTTCATTTATTTTATTTTATTATTCTTATAAGTAAATAGTATCATTAAACAAGAGAAAGAATGTGCAGAGAAACCTTCAAAAAAACCGACATCTTAGAAACCTAATTTTTTTCTTGTTTGTTTATGTTAAGCATACGAAGAATATAAAACAGGACATGCCCAATCATTTTCATTGCCTTCGATATTTGAGTAACACTAACCTTACAAAGAGACATACAAACAGCTATACAAAGAGACAATCCCTATCTTTAAAATTCATGATTGTCTCTCTCTCTCTCTTTTCCTTCTTTTAAGGGTAAAAATTGTTTTTTTTTATGACTCTTTGTATGCCTCTTTGTAAGGTTTGTATTACTCCTGATATTTATTTTGATTTCAACTTGTGGTTTTATTTATACCAACACGTCTCTCATAACAGTAGTTTGATGTTTGTCCAGTAGTAGAAAAAAAGAGTCCATTCTAATCTGGGTTCGAGTCATTGTCTGTGTATGAAATGGTAGACCTTTGGATACAGTCTACTTTTTTGTACTTGTGAAGTCAATAATGTAACAATCAAAAACCCTTTTGAGCTGGTAATTAACACGTATGATTATGATATGCAACAAACTGTCTATTAACTTGGTGGAGACTGGAGAGTTCTAAGATTTTGTATTTGGCGTTGCAAAATATCAAAATCTTGGAGATATTCATGATGAATTACAACATGGACAGATAAATTAATGGTTTCAAAAAACAAAAGGAATGATCATTTACTTTCCTCATCATAATAGCAATATGCCAAATTGAGATTTGTTATCTTATAAGTAACGTTACCTAATATGACAAGTCATGGATTAACTATTCATGAGCAGTTCTTAATCTTTAATCCAAGTGGCTAATGAAAATTTATCATCCATAACTTATAATATCCTTAATTCTTGTGCAGTAAAACCCTGAGGCACAGATTCACGTCACATGACAGTCTTTTTAGGTTAATTTTAATTACAAGTTTATTACTGTAACAGGATATAAGCATACTTTTTACTCAAATTAAGGGTCTGAAATTATTCACTTTGTAAGCCACACGGTGTGCAGCAAAACAAAGAAAACAATACAAAAACAGTGGACGTAAGATTTACATTGAGCATCTAAACCACTTTAAAAATTGTTTTTCTTATGCAGTCCAGTATATAATCTTTGAGTATTATACAAACTCCCACATAAATCATCTTGAATCTTACATATTTCTCGTTGGGGCAAATTGGTGTATATCAACATTATTCATGTACTGAAACTTGTTAAGTTTTTAAGTACTTAATTGATTAACCAAACTTATTACAGTAATGGCACTTGTATGAATAGGGATTTTCATTCTCATGACCCTTCATATCCTTCTTTCTCTTCTTTTAGGATCATCTTGAATGCTCGATATTTTCTTCGCCTTTCCTCGATATTTTCAGTGGCTTCAGCATTCATACTGCCTAACCCAAATCTTGATCCTATTCATAACTATGAAATTAATTACTTAATCAAGTTGATCTTTTACGTAATTGGATCCATCGGGCATCAACTAAGATTCGGCATATAAAGGGGTTTCCATCCTTTTAATTTCAGTACAAACAAGTAGATTGTTAGATGATTGGTTAGATTAGCCGGATAATTCAAATATAAGTTGAAGTTGAAGTTGATTAGATAGACATCCATTCCTGGTAATCTTTGAGCAAAAAACAACTTGCGGTGAAGATTTTCATTTGCCTTTAGTTGTTGGTGAAATAGTATTAAGTGGCGTCACCCCGGCCAAGCATGTGATCTGTACTAGTATAAAGAGATAAAAAGAAAGGTCTCGCCATTACAAAAGGTGACCCTTTATTTTTGCTTAAAGCATTCATTCATGGTCATCAATATTCTATTGAAAATAGTTAGATTTATTACCTCATTTAATATGCTTTTTAATATCCACCTCATATTTATCATGTATTTTCTTCTCCCACCTCTCACCCTCTTCCTTTCTCACTTTTCTTGTTTCTTTTCTTTTGTTTATACTAACAAGGATAAACCCTCTCGTTAGCTTAGCCCCATATGATTTCACAATTGTATTATGGGCAAACACTTGGGGCCTCTCTCATTTTCGTTCTATGCAAAATGCAAAAAGCAGAAGAAGAGGAAGGATCAAATCTTTCATTTATTCGGCCCCATGAATTAAAGAAAAAAAAAAAGAAATGGTAACCACCATGTAGTCCTTTGTTAGTTGGTCAATGCTAAAAAGCAAATTTTTATATATCCAGAATGGATTTGTTTTTGTGTGGGTGTGTGTGTGAGTGAGAGAGAGATATGATAAAGAAAACCAGTAAAGATGAGATTGCTTTTGTTAAAGAGATATGTGCATGTTGATGTGTGTTTAAAAAGATGGAAGAAGCATCATGGAAGAAAAAGGAGATAGATAGTGTTAAACTGTGGAATTTAAAGTTTGTGTGAATTGTACAATGCATGAAAGGCTGAATGATTCATCAACAGTGCACATGCACTGTAGGATCAAGTAGTATATTCCATTCCTTAGATTGGTTTGTAAAATCATTACCCCAATTCCCCAAGGGGTAACCATGATGGAAACCAGGAAAGAGATAGTTTTGTGAAAAGGAGAGGCAAAGGCGAAAATATAGATGGCCAAGTTTGCTCATCTCATCATCTGCAACACAGGTTATCATGATAAGCAAATTGATGAGACAAACGAAAAGCAAGAATGGTTATTGGTAAATTTAATTTTCTTTTTTCTTTTTTCTTTTTTCTTTTTTTTTTTTTTTTACAGCAAAAGAGAGTTATATGGTATTGCTTTTGAGATATGGTATTGTCAAAGTTGTGGTGCCCATCTAGCTAGATGCGCCCATCTCTAGAGTTGGAATTTCTCTCTTTCAAATAATTTTTCACGAATTCTAAAAGAGGAATGCTATACTTACAAAGATGCATACAAAGACGGGCATACAAAGATAAATCCAACCCTTGAAAGAAGGGAAAAAGAGAGAGAGAGAAAGACAATCATGAAGATTAAGGGTAGGATTTGTCTTTGTATACCCCTCTTTGTATGTATCTTTGTAAGGCTAGCATTTCTCATTCTAAAATGTCCATTAAAGTTAACGATATGTAAGGCAAGTTAAGACAGCAAACTCTAAGAGATTGGTCTGATAATCAAGAAGATTTTCTCTCTTTATTGATTTCTTGAGTTCGAATCTTAGGGTTACCTACCACATTTTTTACTTATCTTGAAACATTGGATTTGTATGATATTCAATGGATCACGGAAATTAGTCGAGATAAGCGCAAGCTGATCCGGACACCCTAGTCATAACAAAAAAGAAGTTAAGACATCAAACGAGGCCTTATAAATATGTTTACATGTTTCATTCAATGCAAGTAAGGACACCAAACAAGGCCTTATAAATATGTTTACATGTTTCATTCAATGCAAGGACACCAAACAAGACCTTATAAATATGTTTATATGTTTCATTCAATGCAAGGACACCAAACAAAGGCTTATAAATACGTTTACATGTTTCAACCATGGTTATTAGTATCCTACGATACACGATACATATCCTACGATACGATTTGATACAAATCGCCAACGATACGTATTAAAGAGTGTATCATAAACCTTTTGATACGTTGATATGTATCCTACGATATGATAAGTATTAGTTCGTATCCTTAAAAATATTGATACGATTTTATTAATTTTGGCCAAAGGCCCAAAAAAAATTTCAGGTCAGATCTGGGTCACCCAACCTAATTCACTAAAACCCACCCAAATTTACCTATTTTGCAGGGAGAAAGTGAAGAAGAAGATGTGTTGCCCATTTTACATGATAATAATAACATAGACATTGACAGTAATCTTGGAAATGATATGAATAATATTCTAAGGGATTGGTCTGACAGTTAAGAAGATTCTCTCTTCATTGATTTCTTGAGTTCGAATCTTAGGGTCACCTATCACATTTGTGACTTATCTTAGAATATTGGGTTTGTAGGGTATTCAGTGGATCACAGGGATTAGTCGAGATATGCGCAAGCTGATCCAGACACCCCGGTCATAAAAAATAAAAAAAAGTTAGGACATCAAACAAGGCCTTATAAATATGTTTACACGTTTCATTCAATGCAAGTAAGGACACCAAACAAGGCCTTATAAATATGCTTACATGTTTCATTCAATGCAAGGACACCAAACAAGGCCTTATAAATATGTTTACATGTTTCATTCAATGCAAGGACACCAAACAAAGGCTTATAAATATGTTTACATGTTTCAACCATGGTTATTAGTATCTTATGATACACGATACGTATCCTATGATACGATTCGATACGAGTTACCAACGATACGTATCAAAGAGTGTATCATAAACCTTTCGATACGTTGATATGTATCCTACGATACGATATCTATTAGTTTGTATCCTTAAAAATATCGATACGACTTTATTAATTTGGGCCAAAGGCCCAAAAAAAAAAAATTCAGGTCATATCCGGGTCACCTAACCCAATTCACTAAAACACACCCAAACTTACCCATTTTGCAGGGAGAAAGTGAAGAGGAAGATGTGTTGCCTATTTTACATGATAATAATAACATAGATATTGACATTGATCTTGGAAATGATATGAATAATTGAGAGGAAAAATAATATAGATTCTTAATTTTGTGATTAATTTTTATTATGTAAAACCATAATTTAAAGTCAATAATATGACAAAATTCGTTAATTAATCTTCAGGATGATATTCATTTTTAGAATTTTTTATTATTTTATTTATGCGATACGCGATTAAAAAAATTAGGTTTTTGATATACGATATAATACACGATTTGACAAATGGTGAATGGGTATTGGAAGGCATTATTTTTATTTATTTATTTATTTTGAATTATTTAGTTGATGATAGGCTGGTAAGAAACTTGCTAAATAGGTAACAGGAAAGATGAAGTACTGATGATGGGCGAACGAACTGTCCTCTCTAATTCAAAGTCCACTTTGAAGAGTCTCTCTTTTGCTTTTGTGCCACAAACGAGGAAATGGGCCAACAAATATTGAATTCTGGGTCAAGACAATTAGCGTGTCAAGATCAAAGCACTTCCTACAAGCCATAAGAGCGCATCATATAGAATTTCCTTATTTTTATATGTATCTCAATTCATGGGACCAATGATTTAAAACCCAGCCTGGCTTGGCCTGGGAAGTCGGGGCTTAGCCGGATCAGTTACACCAAAAAATCGATTTTAGCAGTTAACCTACTTTGACCCACAATTAAACCGATGGAACAATAGCGATACCATTATAATACTTAATTATCTGATATATAAGTTTATAACATAATTCACACGATACTAGGGGTGGATGGGTCCGGGTATCCACCCAAAATCAAAAGAACCGGAACCGAAACCAGCCGGTTCTTTTGATTTGGAACGTTCCGGTTTCGGGTACCTTAGAAAATATCAATTACCCCCCTATTTTTTTAAAAATGACAAATAAACTCTTATAAAATTATAATTACACCTCTAACAATTAAGTGCAAAACATTAAATAATATATTTGTTTATATTTACTTGATGTTTAATGATTGATTATAAGTATTTAATTGTTTGTTTTCATCGATAATAAACTTTTAAAAGCTATTATTTAACGTAAATGTTTTAATGTATATTAATTTCTTAATCAAGTAATAAGTAAAACTTAAATATTAATAAGAATATTTTGAAAAATTGATCTTTTAATGAAAATTAATAAGACTTTTGATAATAAGATAAAAAAAAACCAAAATTTTCTTATATATTTATATGATATGCAAAATATCAAAAAAAAAAAAACCCTATTCTTTAATATTATATCAATTTAGTCCTGGTTCCGATTTTGGTTCATTTGATTTGGAATCTGAACCGGAATCGTACAGTATCAATTCTAATTTTTTGAAACCGAAACCTACCCTGTTACGATCGATGCCGGGCAGGAATCGAAATCGACACCCAGGTACCAGTAGGTTCTAGTTCTACCTTAAAATTGTGCCCACCCCTACACGATACCATTGTAATACTCAAAATTTTATTCTATTTGATATCATAAAAGATTAACCTGAAAATTTGGTTGGTTATAAATTCTTTACATTACTGTGTCTTATGTAATTGTATTTGGAAAATTAATTAAAATAATACTGTACTATGTTTCGGTCTGATATGTAAGTTGCGTGTAGCGATAGTCAAGAATCAATGACATGCATAAACATTAGATGACAAAAATACCGGCCCACTACACGTGGAGCTCATATGTATGTATATAACTTTCACTTTCTTCAAAACTAACATAAAATTGGAGACCTTTTCGCCAACATTATTATGCGAGTGACTATATAATATTTCTTACAATAATAGAGACTTGAAAGGAAAATAACAGATTACAACAACCTCGAAGAAACGGCGTAAGGAAAAGTCCAGAAACCAGTGCAACAATATAGAACATTGTTAGGAAAAGTCTAGAAAAAACACCCAAACAAATGTGATTATGGTACCGTTTACTAGGGACAGGCATTTGCCCTGCTTCGTCGTAGACCCACCCTGCCCTTGCCCAAACGAGGTAGGGGATTCTCCGAGATAGTTGGGAGCTAGGACGAACCTAGGCCCAATGACATTTCCCGGTCTCGGGGACGAGCTGGAGACAAAGGTGGTCGTGTCCCTGGCCTGCCCCATCCCCGACTCGTGTATATATATATTTCACATTTAATATGAATAAAATCATGCTTTTCCTCCCCTTTAATATTAATTTGATACATATATAATTCTCAATTACAATAAAAATTATTTTTTGGGTTACAATTTCAACTAACTTATATGATAAATATTTTTGTACATTATATTCTCTAACCATGGAAATAGAGATGGCAATAAACCCGATATTTCCAGGTACCCGACCTGGCCCAGCCCGAAAAGGTTGGGTTTTACCCAATGTTCGTGAGCTTGGGCTTAAGCCTGATTTAATGCCCGACCTCGGGTATAGGCCGAGCTTGGGTATGTTTTCAAGCCCGGCCCGATAATTTTAGTATTAATTATATTAAATTACCCTTATACTATATATTTAATTACAAGATTATCCTACATATATATACTTATTTTTCCCAAACCCTACATGCATGTAGAGATGGCAATGGGCCCGATATTTCTGAGTACCCGACTCGAAAAGGTCAGGCTTTACCCGATGCTAGCGGGCTTGGGCTTGAGTCTGGGCCTGATTTTAAGGCCCGACCTCGGGTACGGGCCGAGCCTGGGTATGTCTTCAGGCCTAGCCCGGCCCAACAATTTCAGTATTAATTATACTAAATTACCCTTATACTATATATTTAATTACAAGATTATCATATATATATATATATACACTCATTTTTCCCAAACCCTATATGGATAGATGGATGCACTTTGTGGAAAGTTATTTATATATTCAGTGAGTATTTAAAAATAAATTAATATTTAAAAATTGTTTCTAGAATTAAAAATATAAAAAAAAATTAAAATTTATTAATATTTAAAAATTCACATTATAAAAATGGGTAGGTTGGGCCGGGCCTGAGGTTGCAAAAAGCCCGGTCCGGGCTTTACTTGTCATACCCGTGACAGGCTTGGGCCTTTTTCATGAGGCTAGGCTTGGGCCTGTGCCAAGGAGTACCCGGTCCCGGCCTGGCCCATTGGCATCACTACATGGATGGATGCATGCATGCATTTTATGGAAAATTATTTATATATTTGGTGAGTATTAAAAAATAAATTAATATTTAAAAATTGTTTCTAGAATTAAAAATATAAAAAAAATTAAAATTTATTAATATGTAAAAATTCACATTATAAAAATGAGCGGACTTCAGCTAGGCCTAAAGTTACAAAAAGCCCGTCGGGTCGGACTTGCGCTTTACCTGTCATACCTGTGTCGGGCCTAGGCCCAGACTGGGCTTGGGCCTTTGTCATGAGGTCGGGCTTAGGCCTAGGCCAAGGGGTACCTGGTCTCGGCCCGGTTTATTGCCATCACTACATGGAAAGTAAATATCACAATTACGAGACTAACTATATAAACGTAAGAAGTAGTAAATCATAATATTGAAGCTCAATTAATCTAATAATAATATTGTTATATTTTAAAATTGTTAAAGAAACAATTTCATTTTACTATATTTTCATACCAAGTAGCGTAATAAAAAATAATATATTTTTTTTTTCTTGAAAAAAAAAATTAAAGCATGATAAGAAAAACCTAAACAATAGAATATAAAATAATATCAAGGCTAGCTAGGCCGAGGATGGGAGTAACCATATCACCTAGGGGTGTTCGGTTCCGGGTACCCTGCACTTTTGGAAGGAACCGGAACCGGAACCGGAACCGACGGTTCCTTGAATTTTGGAACCAGAACCGGAACCGACGGTTCCGGTTCCTAGATACCCAGAACCAGAACCTGTAACAACGGTTCCGGTTCTGGTTCTGGGTACCCTGTAAAATTTATTTTCTGTCCCCCAAGTGTTTAAAATAACAAAAAAAACTCTTAAAAACTTACAAATACCCCCCACTTGGCACTTGTTATTAACAAAATTAAAATTATAAATTTCAAATTTCAAACTCCAAAATTAAAATAATACAATACTCCGTTGAAAATCACAAATTCAAAATTATAAACTCCAAAACTAAAACGATGAAATTACAAAACAGATTTCATCCTCCTCAGCTCACAAAATGTTCTCTTAAGGAAACTGCATTTCCTTTGCTGCCCCTGTCCAGTGAATTTCCCAGGCTGCCCTTTTTCTTCTTTTTGTATAATTTGGTTGTAGGAGGCTTATCACAATGACATTGTTCCTGCAAAAAATTTGCCAAGTTCAACTTCAAAAGAATTTAACATACATATAATGTTTAATAAACATAGTGACCAAAGGCAACTTCCTTATGCCATGGGCTGTTTCTCTTGTGTTCTATAAAAACAATCAAAATCTAGACCCAATTGATTAAGACATTCCAAAAAATTCCTAAAAGACAGCAACAAGCAAAGAACCCCAATACAGAATCATTGCCATCTCCCAATTGTGAGATGAATAAAGAAAAAAGTGCACATCTTTAATTCCCAGGAAATGGAAGCCCTGAGAGAAGCCCAATACTTGGCCAAGCTCCATAAATACTAGACTTCTCCCCATTATATGTTTAAAACTCTACTGACTCCACTTTCAATTTTATACTTTTCTATTTCAGTATACTGGACGGGAGAATTTAAAAGACATGTATACTCTCTTGAATATTGGCTTACACCACTTGGCCTTTCTTTTAAAGGAATCAATCATCAAAGAAAATTAAATGCATACAGATCCAGCCCATAGCTCAATATGAAATACTAGAAATTACGCATAATATTGTGGAATGAGAAATGGGAAAAGAATAAAAGAATGCAAATAGAATATACATCAGCAATGCAGAGAATAGAGGGGATAGAAAGAAAGAATATACCAGGTAATTCTGCCACTGATTTACTGCAAGCAAACTTTTTTTGCAGCTCTGATGCTAATGCTTCAGCATCCAGCAAGAACGATTCCAGACCTGAAACTTTTGTCACCTTCTTGTTTCCTTGTCGCGTTCCGTTAATATCTGAATTGTTTTCAGAGCACCTTTACGAACAACAGACTCGTTTCCTCGGGTCACAACATGGTGGGGCTGCATCCGGCTTAAAATAAATTCAAACACGCATACACATTTCTTAAAATAAAAGTCCTGTCCGGGCTTTGCACACAATACTCAAAGATCACAATACCCAGCACCAGCACAGATATATAAAATCAAATCCATCACAAATAAACCTAGAGCTAACTTGATAACCACTTTTTACACAATAATTAATCAGTATACACATTAGAGAGTATAAGGAGATAGTGTTCATTTATGGTTAAATAAAATTCAGAAATAAAATTAAAAGAAAGAAATGGAAATTACCTTAAGAAATTAGAGTGCTTTAGTGTCTTCTTCTAGATTCCAAGGATCACGCTTCACCAAACAAATTAAAAGAAAAAAAGGCTGAAGTTTTTGCCTTGATCTGAAGTGAGTGGACAGAGAGCAAGAGCAGAGGAAGACGTGAGAAGGGAAGAAAGAAAATGAAATTTTTTGCCCTAATCTGAAGTTTTTATATGTGGCAGGTAAATTACAAAAACCCCCCCACTCTTTAATAATATTTATTTCAGTCCCGGTTCTCGGTTCCGGTTCCGGTTCTTGACTGTAGGAACCGGAACCGGAACCGTACAGTGTCGGTTCCAGATTTTTGGAACCAGAACCTACCCGTTGACGATCGGTTCTGGGTAGGAACCAGAACCAAACCCCGGGTACCCAACGGTTCCGGTTCCGAACGGTTCTTTTGAACACCCCTAATATCACCTAGGCCAGGAAATCCCGGTTCCATCTGAGGATTATGTTTATTGTTTCATTCAATGCAAGTAAGCACACCAAACAAGGCCTTATAAATATGTTTACATGTTTCATTCAATGCAAGGACAACAAGGAAATGCTTATAAATATGTTTACATGTTTCAAGCATGGTTATTAGTATCCTACGATACACGATATGTATCTTACGATACAATACAATATGCGATTCAAAAAATTAGGTTTTCGATATACGATATGATACACGATTTGACAACCATGGTTTCAAGTACTTCTTTAAATTTGTTTTGATGCTTAATGGGTATTGGAAGGCATAATTTTTATTTATTTATTTATTTTGGATTATTTGGTTGATGATTGGCTGGGAAGAAACTTGCGAAATATGTAACAGGAAAGATGGGTATTCATGATGGGCGAACGAACTGCCCTCTCTAATTCAAAGTCCACTTTGGAGAGTCTCTCTTTTGCTTTGTGCCACAAACGAGGAAATGGGGCATTCATGGGCCAACAAATATTGAATTTTAGGTCAAGACTATTAGCGTGTCAAGATCAAAGCAGTTCCCACAAGCCATAAGAGCGCATCATATATAATTCCTTATTTTTATATGCATCTCAATTCATGGGACCAATGTTTTAGAACCCGGTCCAGCTCAGCCTGAGAAATAGGGGCTTAGTCGGATCAGTTACACCAAAAAATCATTTTTAACAGTTAACCTACTTTGACCCACGGTTGGACCCGATGGAACAATAGCGATATCACTATAATACTTAATCATTTGATATATAAGTTTATAACATAACTAACACGATACTAAGGGTGGGTGGGTCCGAGCACTGGCACAAAATCAAAGGAACCGGAACCGAAATTGGCCGGTTCCTTTGATTTGGAATCGACCAATTTGAAAGATCATTTGATGTAGTTCAAATAACTGAATTTTGGGTTGTTCGATCACGTAAGGAAAACTCGATGGAATTCATGATTGTCTCAATGTTATTTTTTTTTATTGTCTGAATATTCAAAAACTAAGACCACTCCAATGCTCCTTTTCGCCACACATAAACTGAACCAACAATTAGGATAAGCATGAAAATTAAAGCTTCTATAAATACAGATACCCCCAATACATCAAAACTCATAGCCCATGGATAAAGAAAAACCGTTTCAACATCAAAAACAACAAAAACTAGAGCAAACATATAACAACGGATTCGAAATGTCGGTTTCGGTTCTGGTTCCGGGTATCTTAGAAAATATCAATTACCCCCTATTTTTAAAAAATGACAAATAAACCCTTATAAAATTACAATTACACCCCTAACAATTAAGTGCAAAACATTAAATAATATATTTGTTTATATTTACTTGATGTTTAATGATTGATTATAAGTATTTAAATGTTTCTTTTCACTAATAATAAACATTTAAAAACTATTATTTAACGTAAATGTTTTAATATATATTAATTTCTTAATCAAGTAATAAGTGAAACTTAAATATTAATAAGAATATTTTGAAAAACTGATATTTTAACGAAAATTAATAAGACTTTTGATAATAAGATTAAAAAAAAACCAAAATTTTCTTATATATTTATATGATATGCAAAATATTAAAGAAACCCTATTCTTTAATATTATATCAATTTAGTCCCGGTTCCGGTTCCTTTGATTTGGAATCGAAACCAGAACCGCACAGTATCGGTTCCAATTTTTTGGAACCAAAACCTATCATGTTACAACTGGTTCTGGGTAGGGACTAGAACCGACACCTGGTTACCCGTCGATTCTGGTTCTACCTTAAAATTTTGCCCACCCCTGCACGATACCATTGTAATACTCAAAATTTTATTCTATTTGATGTCATAAAAAATTAACCTGAAAATTTTGTTGGTTATAAATTCTTTACATTACTGTGTCTGTTGTAATTGTATTTGGAAAATTAATTAAAATAATACTGTACTATGTTTCGGTCCGATATATAAGTTGCATGTAGCGATAATTCAAGAATCAATGACATGCATAAACATTAGATGACAAAATACCGCCCCACTACATGTGGAGCTCATATGTATGTATATAACCATCACGTTCTTCATATGCCAACATTTTTGTCTCTTACAATAATAGAGACTCAAAAGAGAAAAAACAGATTACAACAACCTCGAAGAAACGGCGTAAGGAAAAGTCCAGAAACCAGTGCAACAATATAGAACATTGTTAGGAAAAGTCTAGAAAAAACACCNAACATATCATAAGATTCCCGTTCTTGAAAATCCGTACTTTTCCAAACCCAGAAAACAGATGGAATTCTGGGATTACTCCTGTGAGTAAATACTTTTATGCAAACTTCTTCCGCTTGATTGACACCATATTCTATTCTCGTAAGATGATACACACTGGCTAAGAGGCCACCTGGTGCCACATCATAGGCACATTGGGAACGTAAATAATTGTAACCATATACATATAAAATTACAGCAATAGAATGCCAATCTTCGGGCTTTATTTGTAAAGTCTCTATTCCTTGGTAATCGAAGCCCAACGATCTATGAACCAGCCCCCGTTTGGCTAGCCAAACGGACAAAGTGCCCTGCATCTTTTTTATTTCCCCCACACCTTTTTTATATAAATTTAAGTATTTCACATTTACCATGAGTTCTAATTTATGAAGATTTTTTTCTTATTCTCTCAAATCCTCCCTAATTCACTAATTCGTGGGAAGATACTGGGCTTTTGTATTTAAAAAATGTTTCAGTAGAGATCTCTGAAGTAGATGATGGTGGATAGAGTAATTCTTGATCATAATTTCCAGTAGGAGTACTGCATACAACACGAAACTTGTGATTGGTAGTAAAACACCGATTACCCCGTTGAGGTCTAATTCGATCCTTATAGATTTCTCTAGCTATTTTCTTACGAAGCTTTGTTATAGCGTCTATAACAGCCTCTGGTTTAGGTGGACAACCCGGCAAATAGACATCTACAGGAATTAGCTTATCAACCCCTCGAACAGTACTATAAGAATCGGTACTGAACATCCCCCCTGTAATTGTACACGCTCCCATAGCAATAACATACTTTGGTTCAGGCATTTGTTCATATAATCTCACTAAAGAAGGAGCCATTTTCATTGTTACTGTACCTGCTGTTAAAATAAGGTCCGCCTGTCTAGGACTTGATCTTGGTACTAGCCCATAACGATCAAAGTCAAATCGGGAGCCTATTAATGAGGCAAATTCAATAAAACAACAACTGGTACCATAAAGAAGCGGCCATAGGCTGGAAAGTCTTGACCAATTTGAAAGATCATTTAACGTAGTTGAAATAACTGAGTTTTTTGTTGTTCGATCAAGTACGGGAAACTTAATGGAATTCATAATTGTTTCAATGGTTTTTTTTTACTTTTTTTTGATTGTTATTGTACAAGTATTCAGGAAACGAACTAAGACCATTCCAACGCTCCTTTTCGCCATGCATAAACTAAACCAAGAATTAGGATAAGCACGAAAATGAAAGCTTCTATAAAAGCGGATACCCCTAGTACATCGAAACTCATTGCCCACGGATACAGAAAAACGGTTTCAACATCAAAAACAACAAAAACTAGAGCAAACATATAATAACGGATTCTAAATTGTAACCAAGCATCCCCGATCGGTTCTATACCTGATTCATAACTAGAAAGTTTCTCCGGCCCCTTCGTAATTGGAGATAAAACCCCGGAAATTAGAAATGCCAAAACAGGAATAGCACTTGATATTATTAAAAATGCCCAGAAAATATCATATTCGTAAAGCAGAAACATAGACGAACTCTCCTATGAATGTGGAAAAAATACCCGCTTAGTCAATTCCAATCGGAGTGGATTGGGCAAGGTATATATAACTCTTGCGTCAAAACAAAAATTCAGGTTAATCGAATCATTTATTTTCGTTTGGTTGCTGTGGTAGACGTCTCCTTTTAAGATTTATTGATTGTAATCTTATTTTCAGTACACTTATTACTTAATATTTCCATGTTTCTATTACTAATAGTTTCTCATATTAATAATATAATATTAATATGATTAATAACTAGTAATTTTTTTTATTTCTGTTTCTTAAATTTGCTTTATGTTTTATTTAAAAATAAAACAAATTGATAAAAATATCTTCGTTTTTAAAATTATGACGTATCAAAAAATCCACTTACGACTATGAAAATGAATGAATAAAAAACGTTTATTCTAAATTATAAGTATCTATCTAGATATATCGATAGATAGTGATTGGATCCACTGAAATCAAATTTGGTTTTCCGTTTTATTCTGAACGACCCCCAGGACTTATGGTTTAGGGTCTGGGAGTTTTTTTTATGAACCAACAAATTGAAAGTAACCAGTTAGAAATAAAGAATACAATAATAAGTCAAAAATTATCCAATTATTTGGATTTGAATGTCATTTATTAGAATAAATTTATTAGTTAGGGCTATACGGATTCGAACCGTAGACCTGCTCGGTAAAAGAGCTCGAACTTATTATTATCAAAATGATTCGAACTCTTTCAAAGACCCAACATGCATTTTTTTTTGCATTGGGCTCTTTCATTAACTGATAGAAAGATCAGTTAGTCTACCATATTTTTTCTTAAAAAAAAAAGATAAGAAATGGTTCCAAGTACTCTGATTGATTATTTTTTAATTCTATAATTCTAATACAATACAGAATAACTACCAAAGTGTTTCAAAGAAGGGTTCTCTTGACGTAGGTTTGCTTTTGGTCTAGATCAACTTAAGTTAAATATAGTCTCTAACATCCTGATTAAAAAATCAAATATGAAACTTGCTACACCTTAAGGTTCATAGGACGAAAAGATCATTTTTGAGTTCCTTATACTCATTCTGCCTAGCATTAAGTAGACTGGGTATTCACCCTATCAATATCTCAAATCAATGATGGGTTCTATTAATTCCCTACCGAAATGGGG
Source organism: Pistacia vera (assembly GCF_008641045.1). Lineage (NCBI taxonomy): Eukaryota > Viridiplantae > Streptophyta > Magnoliopsida > Sapindales > Anacardiaceae > Pistacia > Pistacia vera. The sequence goes on along the minus strand of NW_022196608.1, from coordinate 110,241 downwards.
TACTTTAATAGGACCTAATGTCAGGCTATTGTTCTCCTCTTTTTCCTAAAAAAAAGTCATGGAGTAAGACATCGATTTATTAATAAGATCAATCAATTGGTTTGATTGCGTGATGGACTCCTCTGAAAAACTTTGGCGCACGTGTAAACGAGGTGCTCTACCTAACTGAGCTATAGCCCTTGTGTTTATGATCCACATTTTATCTTATCATGTAGATAATTTCTTGTCAAGATTAATATTATATGATCGAACATTATATCTCTTTCATCTCGTTGTTTATTGGTATTGCTTAGAAATAATATTGGATTTATAATCCTATCGATGTGATAAGTATCCCCGTGCCTTCTCTTTACGATGATAAATAACCTACTTAACTCAGTGGTTAGAGTATTGCTTTCATACGGCAGGAGTCATTGGTTCAAATCCACAGTGGTTAGATTAGAACTTATTAGATACCGCGGTCAATGGTATCTAATAAGTTTTTCTACCCACCCTCTTTTTCTTTTATTGATTTTGTATCTTTTCTATCCTATTCAAGTTGATTTTCGAATTGAAACGGAAACTTTTTTCTTTCCATCAGAATTCGATTCCACTTGATTGGATTTGATTGTATTCAATCGCCAGAATCCAAATCAAAAAAGGGTGTAAAAACAGAAATTCTTAGGATTATTCTATGCGGACGCACCAATTAGTTACGAACTCACATTGATAACTTCCCTGAAGAGGGAAAAGAGATTATAACCTCATGAAGATATCTGAATTTTCTTTCTCACCAAACAGCTACGGGAAAACTCCTGGCAAACAGAGTGACAGGGGATCAAGTTCGGAAGAGCAATAGTCCAATTTCAATTGTCCTTCATCTCTGCCGAAAATTGCAGAGAAATTAGTCGAGAAAAATTACAATTACTGGCGTTCCCGAGTACTACTAGCATTAGCTTCATTCGAGCTAGAAGAAAAAGTCAAGATGGCCAGTTTTCATGTCGTCGGTTCCAAACAATTTAGAGAAAGATTCAAGTCGCAATTCCGCTGCCGATTCAATGAATTTCACGAATTCTCAGTCAATTTTTTCTTCTACTCTTCCAGTAATCTCGTCCAAATTGACAAGAGACAATCACCGATTCTGGAAATCTCAAATTCTTTTTGCCGTTGGATCACATGATTTAGAAGATCACCTCACGGGACTGATTCCGTGTCCTGCTCCATTTATCAAAGTTCAATCAGAGGATTCCAGCTCAGAATCGATGGTGAAGAAGCCTAATCCAGAACATGTGCTTTGGAAGAAGATCGACAAACTTCTAGTAAGCTGGTTACTTGCCTCTATCTCTGAATCGATGTTTACAGTAATTTCGAAATGTCAATATTCGGCTGATATTTGGCTTACTTTAGAGCAAGAATTTCTTACTGACTCTCAGCAAAACCTTTCATTTTGACAACATAATCATGAATACTCAGGTTAGACCAAGACCTAAGGTCGATCCAAGACCCAAAGGGACCCTGAAGGTTTGACAGAGAAGGGCTCGGAAGAAAGAGTGAATACCAGTCTTCCTGCGGGAAGGGTATAGACAACAGGCGTCACCTTCTTTAGTCCAATGATGCCTTCTTTTCTTCCATNTTATCCATCCTATTCTCCATCTTGGATTTGACCATTCCCCAACCTAGCTCTGATACCAATGATACGTACACCTGCAAACAAACTAAAACCACAACCAAAAGGCAACAGTTCTCACACAAATCACACACTCACTGTCAATCCACAACCAGAAAACACAAGGACACAACTGATAAAAACTCAGCGCAATTTGTATTAATCTGATAACTTGAATGAAACAGAAATGATAGGTGATGATTGGAATGTAACCCAACAACCCTGGCGTTTCGAGGAGCCAGGAACCTCCACTGTTTTATCAATGCCAAAAAAGATGCCCTGCTGCAAGACCCTCGCTGCTCTTATATACAGTTCCCCTTTCCACAATTACCCTTACTCACACAATTCATATTCTCAACACAGACTCTCAACCATGACACCTGTACCTTGTGGACCCTGCTCCTTTAACAACCTTTCTAATGTCTATTATGCCCTTTACGGTTGTAAACCTTATGTATGGCTGGTTTATCAGCCTACTGTTCTCTTTTTTTTCTTCACGGAGTAGTTGTGTCAGTGTAATCAGATCCCACACAATTGCATGTTACATCTAGGATTTACATATACAAACAACATATATTACTGTCAAGAGTCAATTTCTTATTATTTATATATTTTGATTGAAAAACTATGTGTAACGATCTGGGAATATGCTTACTGCATGTTGTATTTTGTTAAATGTGCATGAAGTGATCTAAGAGCTATCTATATATGGTTTGAACTCAGGCAGGCCATGGTTGGGATGTGAAAAGTGTTGACTGGCACCCTACAAAATCGCTTCTGGTTTCAGGTTTCTTATCTTTTACTCTTGTGAAACCTTTGTTGAGGTCTTCATATGAGTTTCTATTCAATGCTTAATACTCTTTAAGTAACATGTTTTTTCAGGTGGAAAAGACAACCTTGTGAAACTTTGGGATGCTAAAAGTGGGAGAGAGCTCTGCTCTTTGTGAGTATCTTATCTTAGCAGACATATGTCATAACTTAGTTTAAAAATTGAATTATTTTAACAAGCAATTCATGTCCTTGCAGTCATGGCCACAAAAATACAGTACTTTGTGTGAAGTGGAATCAAAATGGTAACTGGGTGCTAACTGCTTCCAAGGATCAAATAATCAAGGTTTCTCCTTTCAATCCTTTTCATTTAAAGTTGTGAAGTTTGAATTTTGTTGCTTGATTATTTTCTCTGATTTTTTCTTCTTTTCCTCTTTTTCTGATGTTTACATTTTCTTTGAAATAATTGTAATTGCTGTACGCTGACACTTACAGCTTTATGACATAAGAGCTATGAAAGAGCTTGAATCTTTCCGTGGACATCGAAAGGATGTGACTGGTAAGTGAAAATTATTATCCTAGTGCATATCTCATGTATGATAATGTCTAAAAAAATTTTTAACCAAGCAATTAAAACAAAACTGAAATGGTTATATGGGTAGATGCTATGTGTTCACTGTGATTTATGTACCCTGAAGAATTTATTGATGTTGAGAAGTAGCATTACATGCATTAATAAAGAATGACCCATCTGCTTGATTGCGCTCAAGTACAATATTGTTGCATTCAAGTCCTCACTTTCATCATCTGTTGTCATGACCATAATCGTAGTGTTAAGACATGCAGGTAGGTATTGAATTTTTTAATCATTATAACTTATATCACTTTTACCTCTTGTAAAATTCTTATGGACCTTTTTCTGATCTTTTATATAGATCCTCTTTCTTGTGGACAGTTTATTCATTTTTTTTGCAATTATTCTTTTCTATCAATGATCTATTTGCTTTTGCTTAAAAATAAAGAAAAGAAAGAGAAGAGAAAAATCTCATGGCCTCGAATGAGGCTTTTATGGCTGATAATATATATGAAGTGAAGAAAAGATCTACAATTGCTAGAAGTCTTGATATGTATACTTGATTTAAATGATGGCTTAGTCTCCAGCTTAGTCTATGGTTACACTAGCACTCCTGAGGGCAGGTGCTAATTTTTGTTCTGTCAAGTCAGGAAGAGGGAAATGGCTTTGCAGGTGGAAGTGAGAATAAGGTGTTTGTATTCCATGGCCATGTCTATTCCACACTTCTGATTGAGTTACTAGGTGTGGACCAGCACAACATATTATAGCTATTATTTTACAGGATCTCTGGTCATAATGCTAATATTATATGATAATTTAAAGAGTGAGAATAAGGCGATTGTATTCATGGCCAAGTCTGTTCCACACTTCTAATTGAGTCACTATTTCACTACAGTGATAGACGAATTAGCTTGATCTCCTGCTGAAGAAGTATGGGATTGGATTAGCAAGAGGTCTTTCCTGTGGACCTACTCAACAACTAAAGCTATTATTTTAGAGGATCTCTGGTCAAAATACTAACATTATATGATCATTTAAACATATCTTCATCCTTTTTTTGAATGTGTATTAAACAAGGTTCGAGTATGTGTTATTTTTATATGAATTTTGTTATTTAGCTACAAGTGACTGATTGCTAAGCATAATATGTTTTTTTGGTTGATTTTTTTTAAGGATGATACTTATGGCTTGTCTTCTTATAAATTTTTGTAGCATTGGCATGGCATCCATTCCATGAAGAATACTTTGTTAGTGGGAGTTTTGACGGGTCCATTTTCCATTGGCTTGTTGGGTAAATTCTATTCCTGATCGATAACAGTGTTTTACTGGTTGCATTATTTTTTTCCTCATCTATGCATCTGGGGGCTTTACATGTTATGGCTTTTTAAAGTTTTCATTACTCTTTGACTGTGTATACTACCTAATTTAGCTGGTAAGGTCTCATGTGGTTTACAAGAGTCTGGAGATCAAATTTTGCTCGCACCAAAATTTTGTTTGGATATAAGACCAAGAGGACAATCTATGTAATTTTTATGTTTCATCTGAAAATCACCTAATGAAGCTTTAAGACTTGAATTTAACAGTTTAGTCTGCATTCTTTGCTGACTGTAACATTTATTTATTTATTTTTATTTTTTATAGTGAAATATTTCTATTGCATCTAAAGTTTCAGAAAACAAATTGTTATTAAGACATCTTTATATATATATATATTCTTATTTTGGTAGTTTTCTCTTTCCTAGTTGAACTTATATTCTTTTTCTAATTATGATTTGGCCAGTATAAAGAGTCCTAATACATTGTTATTTTTGGACTTCAATATGAATATTGGCTTTCTCCTCAAGTTTCTATGTTTCTCTCCTTAGTCTGATTTTTTCCCCATTTCTTATTCTTCTAGATTTCTTCGATTTCTTGCTTGCTCCCTCTAATTCTATACTCCCCCCTTCTATCACTAATATTTTGATAACAACTAATTAAATTTAAGTTCAAATTCCTGATAGGCATGTGTTGCTTACTCCCGAGAGGACATAACAAATATAGTGTTTTAATATAATTCTTTGAACAGTTGTAATTGAGAAATGTTTCATTTTAGAGGAGATATTTATTTTTCTGTATTTGCTTCATCAAGTGGATAGTGGCGGGTTAAGGATTGATTGTTTGAATGGATCTTATTATGTAAGCTTTAAATTTTCGCACTACTGTGCATTAGAAGAAATAAACAGAATAACTATGGTTTTGGGAAGAAATACTTTCTAGGATTGTGAGAAATGCTACTAACCTAGTGTGGTTGTATGCTTTCTTTTGAGTCATAGGTTAGAGTGCATTCTGTTTTGGAGTTCAATGAGTTCGCTAACTTTTTTCCTCGATTATTGACCCTTTTTGGTCTGTTTCCAATGCTGAGTATTTTTCTTTAATTTTTTATGGTATACCTGTTCTTCTGATATAGTCATTGCATTTACTTCTTGAAGAGCTTTATTAAAACTTAGTATTTATAACAAGAAAATATTTTTCTGATTCACAGGCATGAAACTCCTCAGGTTGAAATTCCCAATGCACATGATAACAGCGTTTGGGACCTGGCATGGCACCCGATTGGATATCTTCTTTGCAGGTAGAGGCAATCTTTGTTGTTTATTTTCAACTTTTGTTTTAATAAAAGAGTTTCCTGTTTACCAGATGTTTGGAGACATATCAGTTAAAATTATTGATTATATATTTATTAATTCAATACAAGCCTTTTTGCTCCTTCATGTGTTTGTATCTGCCATGTCCTTGTATTTGTCCTACACTTCAGGATTTTGTGTCCTATATCATTTTGTTGTACAGTCTCAAGCATTGTTCAATGACTGTTGGTACAAGCAAATTTAAAATGCTTTGATAGATCTCATAATGTTCACTGATCTCTGTTGATACTTAGCTAAATTATGGCAATAATGAGCCTGATTTCACAGCTCTGTGAGTAGGTATTACCCTCTATTTGTTTTATTTCACTCTTAACAGGATCTTTGTCTATACACATATGAGGCTATTACATTGTTTCTGATTTGCCTACTACCTAGTGGACATTTATGTGTTGGTTTTATCTGTTTGTGAGTACTTTTCATGCTTGGGCTACCCTTTCCGCTTCTGAACTTGGTTTGCTTCTTTTGCAGTGGGAGCAATGATCACACAACAAAGTTTTGGTGTAGAAATAGGCCAGGAGATTCTGCTCGTGACAAATTTAGCATTGGTCAGAACCAAGGTTGTTATCTTTCCACCTTGCACCCTGCTTATGTTGTTTTATCTTGAAAGCTGTTTGGTTCAAATTCTGTAGATCTGAATTGCAGAATGTAACCAGTGGCAAATCAAAGTTTAGTAATATTCTTCGAATTTCATGGTGTTTGAGGGGGTATTGATAATATAAACCCCTTAGCTTGCTTCTTTGGAAGCAAAGGATTGCTTAAATGGTGTTTTTTTTTTTTTTTGTTTTTTAAAATCTGATTGACCACTTGACATGCTGATGTGCTATCTTGGTCAATGCCTGCAATCCTATGAGTTTACAACAGTTTTTTTTTTTAAACACAAAAAATTGAATAGTTGTACAAATTTTTCGTCAGGTTATGGTGAACAAAATGCTGCTCTTGCTGGTCAAATGCCTGGGAATTTTGCGGTTCCTGAAGCACCAACAACTCCAGGACCATTTGCTCCTGGACTGACTCGAAATGATGGAACCATTCCTGGTATTGGAGTTGCAATGCCCTTAACTATTCCAGCATTTGATTCATCGGCTCAAGGGGAACAAAAGCAGCCTCTTCCTGTTTCAATGCCTTTAGGAGCACCTCCTCTCCCACCTGGTCCACATCCCTCTCTTCTTGCTGCCAATCAGCAACAACAGGGATATCAACAAAACCCACAGCAGCAGATGCCGCAACAACACCAGGGACACCCTCATCAAATGCCCCCTATGCCTATGCAACCTCCAAATATGCCACAACTACAGCCTCCATCCCATATGCCCTTGCTGCCCCATCCTCATATATCTCGCCCACCACCCCAAATGCCCCAACATGGCATGCCATCTCAAATCCCATCTTCGATGCCAGGGTCGTTGCCTGTACCTTCATCACATCCAATGCCAATGCCTGGTCCAATGGTATGATACTGTAATCAGCTCTACCTTTCCTATTTTCTTCCCCTTGAACCAAATTTAACAATCAGTTCAGATATTCTTATCTTAGTATTTGTTTTAGGAAAAAGAGGGTTCCTAGTGCTACTTGTGACACACTAAAACCAAAGATGCAGCAAATACTGGTGCTACATGATCAAAATTTTGCTAGCATACTTGTCACGTCTTTGACAGTTTCCATTTGAGAGAAAATCCAGTTGCTGATGATTTAAATTTTAAGAAATAACAAAGTTGCTTGAAACTATAAAATGACTTTTAGAAGATCAAAAACTATGAAATATTCGAGCAAAACTTCTCAAAAGATTTTCCTTCATTGTTTACTTTGGTTTGTTATCTGAATAAGATTGCCGAGGACAATAGATATTGGGAGGCATGGCCTCTGCAAGTTTTCTGTAAGCCAGTTAGGTTTTCTCCTCACTTTGTTTCAGACAATTTAAGATGCTGCTGATGAAAATTATTCCAAGTGCAGGGGATGCAAGGTACAATGAATCAGATGGCTCCATCTATTCCACAAGGCCATTACATGGGAATGAATCCAATGCACTCAGGATCCTTACCCACTAGTGGTGTGCCTCCTGTTGGGGGCTTTCCAAATGGTTTGCCAAATATGCAAGGCCCATCGAATGCAAGTGGAGCACAAATGTATCCACAAGGTGGTGGATTTAATCGTCCACAAGCAGGACAAATGCCAATGATGCAAGGGTTTAATCCCTACCAGGTAAGTCATAAGTTTGTTACTGTAAGGATCAACGCTTTGAAGCTCTTTGAGAAAGTTTTCATGCTTATTATTAGGTTTATGCATCTGAATTTGCGTTGGTGGATATGAATCTCTAGTGTATGAACTGGATGAGGTGTCTGATAGTCACCATTTTCCCTGAAAGACGGTTCAATCGAACTCATAATTGTACCAGAATAAGTGTCTGTAACTGGAGCGAAGCTGATTTTCAGCATATATGTGAATTAATCCAAATCATTGAGACCTGAGATTGCTGTTATGGATACAAATCACTAGAGTCTAGTGTGTTGAACTGGATATGATGTCTGATTTAAGATGGTGAAACTGAACTCATACATTAAATAGAATCAATTTCTGATAAGTGATACTGAAAAGTGATTTTTGGGGTACTTTTTTCCTTTTGTAGATAGACATTATTGTTTACGACGCTGAAATTAATTTCCATCATAACTTTGAAATGAGTGGGAGTTCATATGTGGGTTGTACTGGAATGATCATGCTTGTATAATTATTATCTCGCATGAGTTTTAAAGATGCTAACCTGTGGTTTTGCTTATTGCAGTCTGGTAATCAATCTGGTATGCCGCCACATGGTCAAACGCCTCAGTAGCATATTCTTGTGCTATATAAGATAGCTTCACAGAGTTGCTGCCGTCTAAGACTGACGGAGAAGCAATCTGTTTTTCTCGTTCTGACCTGTATTCATGTTTCATTCATTTTGTTAATTTTCCCCCTTTGCTGTAGCTATGATGTTGTTACAAACTGAGTGAAATATTCAATGACATGGCGTTGGTTTAGCAAATTATATTTATTCCACATTTTACTGTCAGACATGTTTCGAATTTAGTCTGTGTTGTGGAGGGCTGTGTGGCCTTTGCTCGGGAAGTTGCATTAGTTATATACTTGTAGATTTTTGGGTTCGTATTCAAGTTTTATCACGTATTTGCAATATTAAAATTAGTTTCATTAGCGATTAATTTAAAGTAGAGATTTGCAATATCAAGAGAGTACAAATTAAGAGCAAGTGTAATATTGAAGGGAGACTTTTATCTAAATAAATAAGGTGATAAGAGTTTAAAACATTGTTTTAAAATCCAGCCCGGTCTGGTCGATTGAATTGAGACCTAGGGCTTTCATTGGGTCAGATTACCCATTCACTATTCACAAAAACCCTAGATATTGGGATGATGATCGCCAAATAATTGAAGGTTGGGATGTTGGGGTTTTTGAAGAGAAAGTTTTGGTGAGTGCAATGGTGGCGACAGAGTTGATTTCGGCGAGTGAATCGACCAAAAATCCAAAAAAACCGATGGTGATAATAATCGGTTTTTATCGATGATTGAAGAGGCAAACGAGGGTCGAGTGAGATAGATTTTGGTTAGGAGGTTGAAGGGAGTATTTTCATGGTGATGGGGAGGGTTGTCGACGTCGGTGGTAAGATTTGGCTTGGAATGTTGACATCGGCGTTGGTGAGATCTGGTTGAAATCGAATTGATTTCGGTTAGATCTTGGGTAGATTTTCTAGGGAATGGGTTCAAGGGATGATTGTGATTGCATTTGTTGTGTCTTTGTTGCCAACAAGTCGACTGTCAATTTGTATTTGAGGTGTGTTTGCTAAATTTTAAATATGTAGGGACTTATGTGTAATTTTTAGGGGTATATTTGTTGAATTTTAAACTTTTTTGTCACCTGGTTTGACCGATCGATCAACCTGATTAAACTGGTCAACCCGGGACCCGGCAACTTTGTTAGGTTTCACCCCAAGTTGTTATTAAAACATTAGTTTAGAAAACATTAGTGCTAGGTAGTTGTGAAGAAATGACACTTTTTTTCTCAAAGAAATCCATTCGTAAATAATTTACAGCCTGGGGGAATTAAAAGGAAAAAAAAAAAAAAAAAAAAAATAACTCACATCAGGTAAGCTATGGTAAAGAATAGGAAATCTCAATATTAACATGATGGAGAATAAAATTTATTCGGTTAAAATTCTAAGTTCATGTATGAAAAGAATCAAAATTTGTGAGAAGTTGATATCAGCAAGGCCTTCTAACTCTTGTAAGTTGTTATCAGGAAAGAGTCTAAATTAGCATTTCTCCAATAAAATAATTTCAATCATGGAAAAATCCTGTTTTATATTCAATTGAAGTTAGTAATGTACGCTTCTGATTCAAGCATTGAAACTTGACTTTATTCCTGAAATATCCATCTTCAAGCTTGAAAAGAACCCATTTCTCATAATCAGATTCATTACCTGAAATATTCTTCATGCATTAAAAGACTCAAATCAATTTGATGGAAAAATGGAAAATATAACAAATTTGGACTTGGAAAAACATTTTTCTTATGATTTTATTTGCCCCACTTAAGATTTTATTAACTGGCTATCTATGTTAGCTAGCAAATTTAATTATTTTCCAATTAATTTATTTCCAAGTACACTATAATACCAAACTCTATGACAGTGAGAGAGAGTTCAGAGATGTAAGAGAATGAATGAAATACGCTAGGTAGGTTTGACATAGTATTAGATACATTACATAGCACTAAATAATATAATACAATATTTGGTAACAAATTTGCATTGTATTAAATAATGCAATTTATTCTAGAGTAAACAACATGTTCCCACCCAAAGATTAGCGAAATTCCAAGTTCCCATCCTTGGTTTCATCTATTATGGATTTTCATGGATTTTCACCCTTAAATTAACAGAAAATCATTTAATGCAACAGTCAAAGGGTAAAATGATCATTTGAATTGCGTTAAATCTGAAATGAAAATGAAAACTTCAAAATGACCTTTACATCTCAAATTTCTCTCACAAGCACCCCTCATCACTCCTCTCCCTTGCGACTGCCAGAAAAATCCAGATCTAGTTGGATTCCGGTGCCATTGGAAATCACCACCACCACCACTAGCTTCCCCCACTCATCCCGAACAAAACCCATCTATCCCCCAACCTTGTCCCCCTCCATTTTGGCTAGATCTGAGTCTTTTCTCCGTAATTTTCCCCTGCCTCACAGCTGTCCGAAAAATCCAGATCTAACTGAATTTCGACGCCGTTGGACATCACCGCCACCACCACTAGCATCCCCCACTGATCCTCGACAAAACCCATCCATCTCCCAACCTCGTCTGCCTCCATTTTGGTCGGATCTGAGCCATTTCTCTGCGATTTTCCCTTCCCTTGTGGTTGCCGGAGAAATCTAGATCTAGTTGGATTCCGGTGCCGTTTGACATCATCGCCACCACTATTAGCTTCCCCCACTCATCCCGGCAAAACCCATCCATCCCCCAGCCTTGTCTGCCTCCAGTTTGGTCGGATCTGAGCCTTTTGTCCCAATTTCCCCTTCCTTGCAGTTGCCGAAAAAATTCAGATCTATTGGGGGTTAAAAATAATTTATTAATTTATTTGTAAGGGTAGTTTGATAATAACACTCTATATACGGTATCAAAACCCAAAAATCATTAACGATGCTAATTTAATGGTAGAAATCTAAAATAAATGAAACCAGGGGTGAGAACTGGGATTTTTGCTATTCTTTGGGTGGGAACGTGTTGTTTACTCTTTATTCTACATTAAATAATGTATACTAAAACCATTGTATTAGTTAATGCAATTTTACTTAGCATTAATGTTAAACAAATAAACATTGTCAATTAATTTTAATATGCAATGGCCAATCAACAGTGATTAATGTCAACCAACACGTTGAACAGAGTTTGAGTTGCATTGATCAATATTTGACTTGTATTGATTGGTGTTAACTAGTGTTTGATTGACATTGACCACGTTTAACCATCATTTTGCCTTTCATTGATCATAATTGACCACTAGTCTGTTCAAGTTTTGATATATATTTTTTTAAATGTATATTAGTTTTTAAAATAATTTTGCTCCACGTGTCCTTATTTTAAAGTCCGGACATGCGTTATTGACAACATGAATGTATTATATAATTGGTTAAATTAAAGGGGTTTGGACATATATAGTCAACTCAATAATTGCACTTTCCCAAAATCATAAGCTATATATGGCTCAATACGCTTGAATTGGAGACTTCAATTGTTGGTTGGTCTTATAGCTTCAACTTGTGAAGGGTTGGGCAGGTCTTCAAGGAGTAGAGCCTAATATCAATTTCCACCAACTATGTTAACTTGGATATTAGATATCAGTGGCGAGATTAGAATTAATTCAAAAAGAATTAAAAATAAAAGGAAACACAATTCAAGAACATTAGTATAGCTTGATATGTACAAATATATTTAATGACTATGTGTAGACAGTAAAATCAGTGGTCAAATCGAGAAGGATTGATCCTATATGAAGTGAGCCACTGACAACTTGGAGTACCTGCATAAAGAGCAAAAACGAATGTGAAAGCTAGATAGACATCGGCTTGGTGCCTGCCGTAGACACTCTGACGCTCAAGTCAGCGAGGTTGAGGGTATTTTAGTGAAGGCTAAGGATGGGAAGGAATACCGGAATAATGCAGTGGTTATTGAGAGCAAGAACTTTGAGAGCTCAGGTGTTGCAGGTGATTTTTGCCTCCAAAATGAGAGGGTTTGTCCTTGCTTAAATAGTGAACCCAAGAGGTTCCAATTCTAGTAGGACTCAGAGTCCTACTAGGTAAAGGAATTGCAATTAGGAAAGAGATAGGATCTCATTTCCTTATCAGGTTAAGTTTAAAATTTATGAATGTGATTGGGGATCTCGACAGAAGTGGAAACATAATACGATTTTGTTTCCTATTTATGGACTGCTATGGGTTGGTCGGCTTGACCCAACTTAGGTTAGCTTGCAGGATAGCCCAACTCATAAAGAGGGCAGTTTGTAAGGTGGATTTAAGTGTAGGCCCAACCGGAATTGGGCTTAGGCCTTGGGCCGTAATCTATCTATCTTATCTATTAGGCCTCGTCAAGCCCAATACGATTTTTGGCCCATACAGTTTGTCCCCCACTCTCCAAGTTAAGGGGTACTTAGCTTTGGAGAGTAGATTCAATTTGTCACATACAGGATGTGAACGAGCTGATATTCCTGCACGAATGATTTGACTCGGAATGTTTGCTAATGCCCCTGGGCATTGGGGTTTGGTTTGGTTCGACCATGGTGGTTGAATGGAGCCAAATGAAGATTGTAGGAATCTTCTGATGTTGAACCAAACATGGCCCATTTAGGCGGTCATTCAGCTTAGTTGCTTTTCCTGGAGGAATTATGTTGGTTGGGTCGTTCAAAGCATAAAACAACTTATGTGAATGCCTAAAAGTGGGACCGTACGACATTGCCACGTCTGTCGGGCGAGGAGAAGTGGCTGTGCGTGTGGAGGATAAGGGAAAGAGCCAAACAATGCTGTAACATTTTGCCTGAAATGACTCAGAGGACTTCGTATTTAAAAACGTCAAACTTATTAGATTGTTGCTAGCGTCTCTTGGAAGGACCGAATGATACAGCGCGGCTCGCTAATTGACCATGGCCGAGCCAAATGGAGAAGCTATAAGATTATGGGAGTTGCAAATTAGATGATTGATGGTGTCATATGGAATATACGTACACGTTGTTTGAGTCCCTCAGAGTAATAAAAGTAGGGGTTTTAGATCCATAAATGATACAAACCGTGACGATTGGCCGAGCCATGCCGTGCAGTGGCGAAACATGAACCTGCAAGGCGGGGCAACAAAGATTATCATGTGTTTCATCTCACACGAGTTATGCGTGCAGGTGAAAGAGGCGGGAAACAAAAAGTTTTCGCATTTTGAGGTCTAATCGGAGTCTACCACTTATCCCCTTACGGATTGAAACACATATAATGTGGTGTCTTTTCATTTTTGAACTCATTTCATTCTTAGCCATGTTTGGAAGAAAGAGAGAAGAAAACCTTTCATCTTCAGAGAATTTTTTTTTTGGCCATTCTTCACGGTAAATCCTTATTTCTTCTTCGATTTTTACTTGTTTCTTACTCCATTTTATGTTTTTGAACTAGTTTGGGGTACTTAGACATCGTTTTAGGAGTCTTTTGGATTTGTGTTGGGTTTGAGAGTTGAGGTTTTAAAGGAAAAGTGGTTTTGGAGAGGTCATTGGATGACTAGGGAATTTCACGTGCCATTCTCATCTTCTTCTCTGCAAGGTATAACTCTTCACATGTTAGAGGGTCATTTGATCACTAACGGTCCGGTACAACAATCTCATTGTTTTTGGTAAGTCCACTCATAACCCTCTAACATGCGAAGAGTTATACCTTGCAGAGGAGAGGATGACTAGGGAATTTCATGTGCCTACCACAAAGGAGATCAAAAAGAAGCACCGAGCTGAGTTGGCAAGAAAGATGATGATAACAGAGTAAGGGGGACCTTCCTTAGCTATTGTTGATGTGAGTCCGAGTTGTGTGCCTCCATCCACTCAAAAGGTGGGGCCGACTTTGACGGTGGTGACACCTGATGACGATAATGTGTAGATTGTCATTTTGTTTGACACCTTGGTCTACTCCGACACTTCTTTTGTTGGAGTCATATTGGAGTCTTTCCCACTCCCCAAGGATGAACGTTAGCTTAGGAGGATCGACGCAATACAGGCGGCCAAGTGGACCATGACTTGTCTCTTCCAGGTATCTAAAGATCTATTTGGTTTTCATACTTGTTTTTATACTTAGTATAATTGTTTGCTTTCTCTTTGACCACAGGCTCTTTTTGGGGGTGTCCATCTTCAGAAGTTGGTCACCTCATAGGAAAGGAGGAACAATGACCTAGAGAGGCGTAATAGGGAACTTGCCAACTCAAACTCAGAGCTGGAAGGCAAACTTCACGATGAGCAAGAGAAAGGGAAGGGGTTTGAGAAAAACAAAAAGAAAAAAAAAAACAAAATAAAAAAGAACAAAAAAAAAAGGAAAAAAAAAAAAAATAAAATTTAAAAAAGATAGAAAACAAAGAAAAAAAAGTGGTCTTGAAGACTCACTTGGAGCTGATGCAAGAGTTCAAGGAAGGAAGGCAGGGAGAATGGGAGCCAGATGAAGAGATATTTGAGTACCAGGCCTACCTTACTGAATAGGGGATTGAATTTGAGCCGGATGGTTTCCGTACCAAGCCTGTTATTCTTGTTATTTTTTAGACCCATCTAGGAGAGCAAGGAGATGGGTTGAAGGGGCAACGTGAGGTGCTGATCATGCCAGAGTCTCAGCTAGACGGAGATAGTGCCGAGCCGAGTCGAGCGACAAACCAAGCGAAGACATTGAGCCTTAGTTAAATTTTGTTAAGTTTTGGGAACAACTTATCTTTTATTTTTGTAAGTGCCGAGTGCACTAGATGATGGATTCAACCTTTAAGGCTTTTATACTTTCAATGATAAGGGCTCGGCCCTATTTGCTTGTTCTATATTTGAAGTTTATTTTCTAAGTGTTCTGCTGTTTGTGACTAAACCATTTGAGGCCTTGATCATATGTGAAGGGAAAGTTCCCTACAACCATTTGGGCGTCTATTGTGAGCCAACACTTAAACACTTTAAACATACTAAACAATACCTTGATTTATTAATGAATTAAGAGAAAATAAGTTTGCCTTGGGCCATAGTTTGAATCAAAAAATTTGGGGGAATGGATAGGCTCACCTTGACCCCTATTTGAGAAGTTCCTAAGTTCTATGGATGATGGGGTCGAGCCAAGCCTATCGAAAGTGATAGACTTTTAAGTGGGTTACGTTCCAACTGTTGGTGATGTTTTTGCCTTTTGGTGATTGCAGCTGATATGCTCCCTTCCCAATAACCTTGGTGATCTTATAGGACTCTTCCCACGTGGGGTCGAGCTTGCCGGCTCTTGACTCTTATGTGTTCTAGAACACTTGGCATAGGAGCCAATCGCCAACCTTGAAGACCCTGGCTTGAACATTCTTATTGTAGTGTCGAGCCATCTTTTGTTTGTAGACGATGCTGCAGACAAGGGCTTGATCTCTTAACTTGCTGGCGGTTTCAAGGTTGTGACAAAGTTGTTCATTGGAGTCTTCATCCATCCATTGTAGTTGAATGGAAGGAACCGACACTTCTGTTGGGATTACTGCTTTCAAACCGTAAGCTAGAAAAAAAGGTGTTTCTCTGGTAGAGGACCGAGCTGTGGTGCGGTAGGACCATAGCACTCTTGGGAGCTCATCTGCCTAAGCTCCTTTAGCTTTTTAGAGCTTTCTTTTCATTGTTTGGAGGACGGTCTTGTTGGACAATTCGGCTTACCCATTCGCTTGGGGGTAACGTGGAGTGGAGAAGCTTAGTTTGATCCCCCACATTTTGTAAAAGTCTTGGAAGTCAGAGCTTATAAATTGGGAGTTGTTGTTGGTGACAATCTCCTTTGGCAGGCTGAACCGGCAAATGATGTTCTTCCACACGAAGCTTTTCACTTCTCGATCTCTGATTTTGGCAAAGGCCTCGGCTTCTATCCATTTGGTGAAGTAATCTGTAACCACGACCATGTAGATTCACTGTCCTAGTATGGTTGGAAGCTTAACCATTATGTCTATTTCCACTTCATGAAAGGCCAAGGCGTAAGGACGAAGTTGAGCTGCTCTAGGGGGAGGTGTGATATTGGAGCAAAGCGTTAGCAGCCATTGCAATGCTTGGAGTATTTGGCTGAGTCGGAGCGCATTGTAGGCTAGTAGTAGCTCGTTGTTAGAGCCCGGTTGGCAAGGTTGCGTCCCTTGTTGTGGTTGTTACAATCGTCTCCATGGAGCTCTATGAGCACATACTTTACTTCTTCTAAGGTGATGCACTTTAGATATAGACCCGAGAAAGATCTTCTGAGTGGGCGGCTATCATGGATGGTGAACCGAGCTGTTTTGGCTTTCACCCGATGTGTCTCATTCTTGTCTGTTGGGAGCTCATTATTCTCCAAGTAGTGGAAGATGGGTGTCATCCATGACTCTTCTGATCTGACCGGCGAGACCTCGGTCGAGCCAACTACAATGGTTAGTGTATAAAGGTGAACCAAAGGTATTGTTGCTGGTAATGGAGTTTGACATCTCGAGCTTGGTAGGTCCCTTGGAGTTGATTCACCACCAGCTGTGAATCAGATTTGACTTTAAGTTTTTTGATCCCTATTTCCTTAGCTAGAGAGAGTCCGGCGATCAGTGCCTCATACTCGGCTTCGTTGTTGGTTGCCTTGAAATCGCATCGAATGGATTGTTGTATGACGTTCCCTTTGGAAAAAGTTAGAACCAGTCTTAGACTGCCAGCATTGATGTTGCTTGAACTGTTTACTAAGATGACCTATTTGGAGGAGCCTTTGTTTGTCAAGCATACTCCTCTTGAATAGAAGTGTTAGGTACGAAATTAGTGATGACGTAAGCTAGTACTTGTGACTTGATAGCAGTGCGGGGTTGGAAGGAGATGTGAAACTCTCTCAACTCTATTGTCCACTGGATGAGCCGACCTGAGAGATCTGGTTTGTGGAGGACCTTCTTCTTCTGAACGACAACTACATTTGCTAACCAATCAGGGTATTGGACCTCCCAAACAGAGACGTTGCTCAATAAGTTCTCTACTTCCTCGTTGATTACCTTATTTCTCTTTGAGGTGAACGTTCTTCTCTTTTGTTTCATTGGTGGACAGTTCGAGTCGGCATTCAATTCATGTACAATGGCTTTTGGGCTGACCTTTGTCATGTCAGAGTGTGACCAAGCGAAATAGTCTTGGTTCTACTTTAGGAAGTCTATGAGCTTCTCCTGGATGTCAGGTCTAAGTTGTGCCCTCACTTGGGTCTTTCAGTTCGGGTGGTTAAGATGTATTTGGACCTCATCCAGCTCTTCCATATCTAGTTGGTTCGGTTCAACTCCTACTACCGAGTGGGACTGTAATTGGTACATAGTTCCTCGCTTGGTTTTGAAGGCATTCTGGTAATAGTCCTTAGACGCCTTTTGATCTCTACAGATCTCTCTAATCTACTACCTAGTAGGGAACCTAATAATCTGATAGAAGGTGGAAGGGATAGACCGCATACCATGGATCAATGGCTGATCGAGTTTCTCATTGTATAGAGAGAGGGTGTCTAATATCATGAAAGTGGTTTGGAGGTTGACTCCTTCGGCGTAGAATGGTAAGGCGATCTGTCCTATTATGTATTTTTGTTCGGAGCTGAAACCCACGAGCAGGGTAGACCAACGAATCCTCCAAGAATAGAATGTTCGCTAAAGAGCCGAGGTCGACTAGGATTTTCTTAACAAGGATGTTGACTTCTGGAGGGTGACAACTAGAGACATCCATGGTCCTCTCTCAACGATCGAATGCACCGCATCCTCATCCTTAAATCTAAACATGTAGAAACCAGTGCCTGTGGACATAACATCTTCCAACCCCGCAGCTTCCCATGCACGAAAAGCAATTGAGCGAACAACATGAAAAGGCAGAAAGCAATTGAGCAATTGGCATGCTCAGTTTATTTTTCATAAAACCAGCATCTCTAAGGTTCCGGTATGGGCTTGTTTGCATGGGTTGCCTTATCCTTTGTGGTCCCACAAAGGACTATGCATGGTTTCCTCTATGTTAGGTCGACCGTTTTCTAGTGATAAGACAACATCAGAGCAGACCCGTTTGGATTATGCTCGGGTATGTGTTGAGCTAGATGCAGCAAAGCCTCTGAGACGTCATTTTGAATTTCAGTGCCAGTTATCTGCAGAACCCATTCAGATTACAGTGGAATATGAGTGGACCCCCAAGAGATGCCCTAAGTGCTGTGTTTTTGGTCATGTTTGTCACCAACCAGAGGTACCTACTGCGGCTATAGCTCAAGGTAAGAATAAGATAGTTACTAGTTTCCAGAAGGCACCAAGGAAAGCAGTGCAATTTGAGAACTGTGAGCCTTTGAGGCAGCCAGCCACTATTGATCCCATTAGGGAGAGGGAGCGGGGGATAGAGAGGGATGTTTTAGTACCATCTACAGTTTCAGTTCCGAGTACAGCTAGAGTTGAGGATGCTTCTTTGGCTCTGGTCCCGTATCAGTAGACTGTTCGTGCCAGCAGAGGTGAATTTTCTGGCTCTGAATCGGGGTTGGAACCTGATTCCCCTTTTTCTATTGAGGATGAGTAGGACCGTATTATGGGATTTACAAATTGCACAGAAAACACTCAGTCCTTTATGAGTTCTGGGAGTAGGCAATCTACCTTTTCCAACAGGTTTGCCTCGCTTGTTCTGCATAGTGATGATCTCTAGACACCAGATGCCACCTTATCTGGATCAGTTTCCTTGCCACCCTTGGCAAAAGGGGTAGGTCGGGGAAAGCGGGGGCTTCGGCTCAAGTGATTTCTTAGCTTGTTTCTATCCCAATTGGAATATTAGAGGCCTTAACAGCTTCTCGAAACAACGCGCTGTGCGGAATTGGATTTCTGACTCTTCTTTGGGTTTGATTGGTTTGTTGGAGACTAAGGTTGAGCAGTCTCATTTACAATCGGTGGTCTCGTCTATTTGTCCTTCATGGCAGTTTTTGTCAAATGCGATAGATTCTATTGCTTGCCGTGTTCTGGTATGTTGGGACTCTTCTCTTTACTCTGTGCATAGTCTTCATTGCTCTCTTCAGGAGATTACTTGCAGGGTTACTCATGTTTCTGAGGGGTTCTCATTTGGGATTACTTTTGTGTATGGTTCTAATGACAAAAGGAATCGCAGCAATCTGTGGGATTTCCTTAGGGATCAGTCGACAGTGTTTGGTTCAGAGGGGCTCCCGTGGCTTGTGTTGGGTGATTTTAATGCCATCTTGGGAGCCTCTGACAGAGTGGGTGGTGATCCTGCGTGGTATGGTTAAATGGATGATTTTGGCCAATGTATCCATGATGCTGAGTTGATTGGGGTTCCTTTTACTGGGCTTTGGTATACTTGGCATAACGGTCAACACTCTTTATGCTGTTCGTGACTTTGTGGGTTTTCCCACGGGTTTTTGACTAAGAGTTCAATCATCCTCTTCGGGTATGCCCCTCGTATTTGTACATTTTTGGTCGTTTATAATACTTACCTTATCCAAAATTAAAAAAAAAAAAAAAAAGGGTGACAACTAGAGCATCATGGTGGGGGTTCAAGAGCATCACTGCTTCGTTGTTAACAAACTC
Source organism: Pistacia vera (assembly GCF_008641045.1). Classification (NCBI taxonomy): domain Eukaryota; kingdom Viridiplantae; phylum Streptophyta; class Magnoliopsida; order Sapindales; family Anacardiaceae; genus Pistacia; species Pistacia vera. The sequence continues at coordinate 90,287 of NW_022196608.1, read as the reverse complement.
GATGGTTAGGTTGGTTGCCTTCTGCGAAGATGGCCTAGAGGATTAGACCTCAAGGTTAGCTGCGACTCTTGCATGGCGTTTCGTAAAGGAGTAATTCACTATTAGAGTAGGTGCCCTAGAGCTAATCAATTATTGTAGAATTGACTCTTTGCAATAATGTTCATTAATCAATAAAAAACATTTTATTCTATATCGTGTAAATCATATTTGTATGTATTAATAGATGTCCTTAGGATGGTAAAACTATGACAACGGTATCAAGTGTTTCAAATCTTGATAGTGAGAATCCTATGATCACATATGGTGGTCATTTTAGACATGCCCGTAGCTCCAGTATTATTCTGACCAATGGCACAAATAATACGATAAGACTATCATAGTGTTGAACGACTCTGTCAAAAGGTAGTGGCTGATCTCACTTGTCAACGTTGTTTGCCGATAACCTGATGCAACACATGGGTTCTTGTTGTAGGCAAGTTCATTGGACTGACAAACCAGAGGATTCCCTATAGATGGTAACCCTAGTGTCTATGGAATAAATCCTCTAACGAATGGTGGTGCATTTGATCCTTAAACTTGAGATCACTAGAGCGCTTTATGCACCGATTGGTGTAGTTTGACACTAGCCCCATGCAGTTCTATTTAGAGCTATCAATACGGTAGTGATTGGCTACATTGAGGAGTGTATCAAGACTATGGTGGATCGACAGAGGATTCATCACTCCTGGGTATAGGAGAAGTTATCTCACTGCGCAATTCAGTAAATGACAATGACACTAAAGTTGTGACCATAGTGGGATTAAGTTGTTGTTCAATCCAATTTATTATTTCGATCGTTGGTCTAGTAACTGAATATAAACATATCGAGAGTAACTAAGGTTGACACTATTTTTGTACTTCGGTCTCGATGAGATAACATATGATGAAAGAATTTGATTGCATGGTAACCATATAGTTGATAGGTAGCTATTTCACTAAATCTGAATCTATCAGGTGGATATGATGCCTTGTTGGGGGCCAATCTTGGTCTATGTGTAGTGAGACGATTTACTGGTGTTAATCGCAATACTACTCACTACTGGTATGATGAGACGCCTACGAGTTACATACATAGAAGATAATTTAAGAATCGTTTTGTTCAAGGGGTATTTTCATCTTTTAGGATGAAAGGGTATTTTGGTAATCTCATAGTGCAATTAGATTTGCTGAGGTTGTTGCCTGGATTTAATATTAAATCAAATCAGTGAGATTATATTTAAATATATGTGCGCATATGTTTAAATGAATTATTATTAATTAATGTTGATACATTTTATAAATGTATTAACTGATTTTAATTATAATAATTAATTAAAACAATATACCAAAAGGAGAGTGTTTGGATACAAGGGTGAATTAGGGTTGGAGTCCATTTCTATTCCTAAAAGGATTAGGGTTTTGACACATGCACTAATATAGTGCATGTGTGTTAAAAGAATACACACAATTCATTTTTTATTCATTGAATTAAAAAGGGCAGCCCTCTCTCCCTTCTCTCTCCTTCACGTTTTCCCTTAGTGCTTGAATCAAAGATTTTTCTTTGATTCAAGTTGATTCTTGAAGCTAAAGAGGATCTAGTAAATCCCTCTTCGGTTCTTCGGATTGTCTTCATGTGGATCACCCTTCGTTTGATTCTACTTTGAATCGGTAACGAATCCAATTCAGAGACATTTGAAAGAGCCTCCAAACATGCGTAAGATCTCAAATCCTTGAATGGATTGTTTATATTTTCTGCAAAATTTTGATTTAATGTGTCAACTATATAATTTGTACCCTGATCTTGGCTTTAAAGGAATTGATTCATCCTTTAAATTTTGTTGTTTCGTTACGTTGGGTAGATTGGTTCCTAACATTCACACCGCTTACTTTTGATTTGCTGGAGATCACACTACACATTCCATCTGTGGACGGTGCCTCTGGTGGAGGTGTAATCTGACAATCCTTGTTCGCTAGGGTGTTCTTCCCTTTATCAGTTAGAAATTTGCGGAGGTGGCCCCTCTTCAACAGCTCTACTACCTTGAGACAGAGGGCAATGTAATCAGCAGTGACATGGCCGTGGTCCCCATGGTACTCACACCACTTGGTGGTATCTTGCTTGGGCCTGGTGTGTGGAAACTTCGCGAGCCATCTAACAACTTTTCCCATTTCTTTCATTACCACGACAACTTCCACAGGTTCAATGTTGAGGTTGTATTCGGGCATTTTATATCGGTGTAGTGGCACTTGAGTCCTTTCGTTGTGCTGAATCGGTTGGTGATCCATTGGTCGCCTGTTATCTCTATTGGGAAGTCTCTGAGGTTGGTGGTACGGCTCTGTTGACCGATTATCTTGTCACCGTTTGACTTTTCTAGGACAGAGATCTTTATAGCCAAAGTCCTTGATGCGATTTACTTCGTCTTCCTCCCACCTTATCTCTACCAGAGCTTGGGCCAACACGTTCTCCATGGTGGAATAGTTGAATTTGGTGAGTTCTTTGTATAACTCACTGTTGGAGAAGAGCCCCTTCCTAAAGGCGTCAACAACTGTCTCTTGATTGCAATAAAGAATATAGATCTTTTCTTTGTTGAAACAACCCACGTAGTCTTGCAATGTCTCCCCTTAGTGTTGTCGTACCTTATAAAGGTCGCCAGAGATTTTCTCAAGTCGTTTGCTGCTAGCGAACCACTCGACGAAGGTATCTGTGAGCTGAGAAAAGGAGTCGATCGAATTGTTGGGTAGGTTGGTATACCATTGGAGGGCTAGTCCTATGAGGTTGGAGCCAAAGCTTTTGCACATGCATGCCTCGCAGAGATCTCGCGGGATGGCGGCGGTGAACATCCTTTGTTTGTAGGACGCTATGTGGTCATCATGATCGGTGGTCCCACCATAAAGTCTCATGTTGGGGAAGGTGAACTTGCGAGGCATCTCTATGAGGCTACAACATCCAGGAAGGGTGAGTCAGTGTAGCTTTGAGGTTGGCTTTTCTTGAGAGGTGTAGGCATTCCAAGAATGTGTTGGATCATAGCTTCCATCTCGGATAACCTTGTGGCCAAGGATTGCTTAGGGGGTGTTGCCACGGGAGTTATAGGTTGTTTAGGAAATAGGGCAATACGTTGGGGTTAATGTATATGGTCGAGCCGAGTGGGATGGTTTGACTGTTTGTTGCTGCACCTGAGTGCGTGGGGTGAGTTTGCGGTTGGGTGAAAGAATTGTTTAGTTGTTGCGTTGAGGGATCATTAGTTTGATTGGCTCGGCTTCGGTTAGGTTTGTAGTTGGAGCCGAATGACTGTGTGTTTGAGTTGTAAGGGTGTCATGGTCTGGGGTGGATGGGGAGACGAGAAAAGGATGCATGATGCTGATTCAAAGACCAATCCAAAGAATAGAATTGGGTTACCTTTTCTTGGAGAGCTTGACTCTCCACACGAATGGCAGCGTTCTGAGCTTCTAGGGCCTGGTACTTTTTGTTGCTTTCTTACACCAGTGTATTGAGAGTAGCAATCTTAGCTGCAACATCAAGTGCGGGGTTTTCGGTGTTATCAATCATGATGGCTGAACGAAGAGAAAGGAACGGAGAGAGCAAGTCGCTTTGAATCGAATGATTGTCAAGGCTCCACAGTGGGCGCCAAACTATAGATGGTAAAATCTATGATTAAATTAAGAAGGATTGATCCTATACAAAGTGAGCCACTGACAACCTAGTGTACCTACACAAAGAGGAAAAAGGAACATGAAGGCTACATAGACACTGGTTTGGTGCTTGCCGTAGACACTCTGACGCTCAAGTCAGCGAGGCTGAGGATATTTTAGTGAAGGCTAAGAATGGGAAGGAATACTGGAATAATGCGGCGGTTCTTGAGAGCAAGAACTTTGAGATCTCAGGTGTTGCAGGTGATTTCTGCCTCCATAATGAGGGGGTTTTTCCCTGCTTATATAGTGAACCTAAGAGGTTCCAATTCTAGTAGGACTCTGAGTCCTACTAGGTAAAGGAATTGCAATTAGGAAAGAGATAGGATCTCATTTCCTTACCAAGTTAAGCTTAACATTTATGTATGTGATCTGGGATCTTGACAGAAGTGGAAACAAAATAGGATTATGTTTCCTATTTATGGACTGCTATGGGCTGGTGGGCTTGACCCAGCTTAGGTTAGCTTGCAGGATAACCCAACTCATAGAGAGGGCAGTTTGCAAGGTGGATTTAAGCATAGGCCCAACTGGAATTGGGCTAAGGCCTTGGGTCATAATCTATCTATCTTATCTGTTGGGTCTCATCAAGCCCAACATGATTTTTTGACCCATACACTATGTAGAGGTGGTTTCATCTTCAGAAGCATAAAGATCTAGCATATGCTGGCTAGAAGAAATTAAAAAAAAATAAAAAAATGAGAAAAAGGACAACTTAAAGTGGTTAGAAAAGGTTCCAACAACAAGAAATTGGTTAATGATGTAAACCCTTGAGGTATCCCTTATGTACCAAAATACCCTTTGAGGTATATCTAATAGTCCTTAAACCCGTTAATGATTTCGTTAAAAGTGTCTGATCTCACAACATTAACAATCACTAACATCATGGATGGATTCAGACTATTTTAGTCTTCCATTGTTAAAAGAGATTTAATGTGTTAATTTAAGGGTACAAACTAGAATATATAAAACTAGAGGTACAAACTTGCTATTTTGTTAAACTTTGGGTGGGAATATACGTAAAAAGTTAATAATAAATTTGGGCTTTTTTGGCTTTTTTTTTAGGGGACCCTTGGCTTAGATAAGAAATTATAAACCATTTTCATTTTTGTAAGATATTCAAAAAAAAAAAAAAAAAAAAATTTGGACCCCCATTTTTTTGGGGCCCTAGGCAGGTGCCTCACCTGCCTACCCCTTAAGCCGGCTTTGGATTCAGTTAACAATCACTAACTATTAGGCATAGCTCAACTAATTTATTGTATATTAAGTATATTTCAAGGAGTATTTAATTATACATTAGAGATACCTAAAGGGATTTCCAGCTATTAACCCATGAGAAATACAAAAATACAAAAGGGAGAGAGGTTTAGAGAGTAGTATATCAAACATTTTCCATGAAAACAAAGCAACTTCGAAGTCATTCCTTGAGATTCCATATACCAAGTCAAATAGTCTAAACAAACTAAAAATTCAATTAAATAAATCAAAAAAATTAAAATGCTCATATATAAAATTACTCCTAAAATCACGATACAGGTAGTGGCTAAATATCTACCCTAATTCCATTAAAAGTTGTTTTATTTTGGAAGCATTACGTTTCGCATTGTCTAAATGACAAGGAAGTTCAAAAAACGTTTTGCTTTCATTTAACCAGAGAAATACTCTATTTAACATATTTACGCGTATTTCTTTTAATTTTTTCTTCATCTTAGTAAAGACAAGACCTTCATTTTCTTATTCTAATTGAAGTTAAATTTGTGGGGGAGAAAAGCCACCCACACAATTTCGCACCCATAAATGAGCTAATATTGATTTCTTTCAGATTTAGGTGTGGCTTTAGACCTTCTAACACTACTTTATCTATTCGTTGACCCTCTTCATTTTCACTTCTCCCCCAATCCAATATTAGAGACTGAAGAAAGTGGTTCCCTTCTAAGTTGGCCAACCTGCCATTTTCCTCGTACTTTAAATTGTTAATTTTGAGTTTTCTTCTCAAGTTGTTGAACCCGTTTAATTCCTTTATCCCACTCTATTTGCTATTTTTGTTGGCTCGCTTATGTCTCTGACTTACTACAAATAGTGATAAAGTTTGAAGATTAGTAAAATGTCCTACTCCATAAGGTATTCCAATTAAAGAATCACATTTTTATTTATAAGATGTCTAAGGTTCACCATTTTTATAATATCTCTTGGTAGTTCCTCAAGCTCATAACAATAACAGAGATCTAACGTTTTTAGGTTCAAAAGTCTCGACAATGAATTAGAGTGTTTCAATATGCATCCAAGAAAAATTGAGATCTCGTAAATGCTCCAATTCACCAATTAAACTCAAGAGTTCACCATTTGAACTCAACAACTTTTGAAACCTTAAATCTTCAAAATCCAATGCTCGTAAGTACTTATAACTTGTTAAAATTTCGTCACCATCATCCAAGTCAAAACCCCAATTAATCGATAAAATAAAAGTAAAGTTCTTATATTTTGGCACTATATAATTCAACCGGAAATTTTCATGATCGTTTTACTTAGCCACAATCAAGTGATTAACAATGACATCATACATCCACAATACTTCCAACCTTATCAAAAGTTTTCATGGTGCATTCAATTGCTGCAACTGATTTTGCAAGGCCATGCATAAGATCATGCATCTTACATGCAATTACATTGCCCCATAGATCATATTGTGGATCTTGGAAAAGTGACCTCAAGAGTAAAGCCCTAAAATACTTATTACCAACATCTTCTACACATTCTTTGTTCGAGTCTTGAAAGAAATCCTTGCAGCATCCAAAGATAAATCAGCTTTTGCTTCCTAATCTTATAATCCTTAGGAAAAGAGTAATACATACCTGAATCTAAAACTTGATGAATTTTCACTATTTAAGAAACAATAATATAATCATAGTTCTATGCCCTAAATTGCATAAACATAAATCCCAAAATCTGAAACTTAATGAATTTTCGCTATTTAAGAAAAGAGTAATACATACCTGAATCCATGAGTAATATCTTTATGAAATTGTGAAAGAAGGCACTATATCTCTCCCTTTATTCCCTTAGTGTAATAGCTTATTTCCTTTTGATGGATAAAGAAAAACTAATGTAAGGAATAGTTAGGAATAAAAAGAGAAGACTCCCTTTATATAGCAGTTTCATTAACTTCCAAACTGCAGTTATTTTATTAACTACAGTAACCTCTCAATCAAAGGTAAATGACCATCATGCCCCTTAGCCAATTTAATTATTTCAAAATAACCATGGACCACCTTATGTGAATTAATATATTTCTAACATTTTCCCACTTGGTCCATGTAATACTATATAGCTTTATATTTTAGAAATAATACATAATGTGTACACAATAATAATTAGCCAAGGCCATATCTTAAAATTGTCAGCATATAAAAATTATTGAGCAAGAACCCATAAGGATCATGGCGATCATATGTCATTGAATCAACACATTCCCTTTCCATGTATCACATTACAAATTCTATACTCAGAACAATCTTTAATGATTCTTAATGGTCCAACAATAATGTCCTTATCAAGGACAAATCCTATCATCTTTATCATTCATGAATACCAAACAACATAATATAAAGAAACACACAACAAAATAATTTATATGCATCAGAAACAACACATCAAGAGCTCAGAGTGTCTAAAACATGAGCAGCGTAATGTAAATCAAGAAACGTATACAACACATCATAAATCAGTCATGACGGGTAATAATACCCATCCTCTCAACGTGCTCACTAAAGGTCTTAGGTGACAACGTTTTAGTTAGCAGATCCGCTATCATAAAATTTGTGTTGATATGTTCAATAATCACTCTCTGTTTTCGAACTTCTTCTTTAATGGCAAAATATTTCAATTCCATATGTTTAGCACGCTTTGAATATTTGTCATTTTAAAAGAAGAAAACTGTTGCGGCATTATCACAATAAATTTTTAGCAGCCTGACAATACTATCGACAGTCCCAAGCCCTTAAATAAAATTCTACAACCATAATCCCTGAACTGTGGCCTCAAAGCATGCCACAAACTCAGCCTCCATAGTGGAAGCAGCAATGACAGACTACTTCACACTTTTCCAAAAAACTGCTCCTCTAGCTAACAGAAATACATACCCAAATGTGGATTTCCTAGTGTCTACACAACCAACAAAATCTGAATCTGAATATCCAATCACCTCAAGATAATCGGATCTCCTATAGGGAAGCATATGATCCTTCGCCCCTTGTAAATATCTCAACACTTTCTTTGCAGCTAGCCAATGATCCATTCCAGGATTACTCTGATATCTGTCTAGCAAGCTGACCGCAAAACTAATGTCTAGTCTGGTACATGTCTGAGCATACATTAAACTTCTAACAATAAATGCATAAGGAATATGCTCCATTTGCTTGCATTCCAATTCAATATGTGGGCATTGCTTAAGGCTCAACTTATCACCTTTCTGAATTGGAACTGGATTCGCAGAGCACTTATCCATGTTGTATCTCTTTAGAACTTTGTTGATATAAGCTTTTCGAGACAATCCCAACAATTCTTGTGATCTATCACAAATAATTTCAATTCCAATCACATAGGATGCCTCATCCATGTCCTTCATCTCAAAGTTCTTATAGAGAAACTTCTTGGTTTCATACATCATGCCAAGTTATTAGTAGCAAGCAAGATGTCATCAACATATAAGACTAGAATTACAAATGCACTCCCACTGACCTTCAGATATATACACCGATCAACAGTGTTTTCCTTAAATCCAAAAGTGGTAATGGTATTATGAAACTTAGGGTATCATTTCCTATAAGCTTGTTTCAGTCCATATATTGATCTCTTTAATTTATACACCATGTGTTGCTTCCCTTCAATTGGAAAACCATCAGATTGTTCCATGTACACTACTTCTTCTAAATTCCCATTTAGAAAGGCAGTTTTCACATCCATTTGATGAAGCTCCAGATCATAATGGGCTACCATTGCCATAATAATTCTAAACGAGTCTTTTGAGGAAACGGGTGAAAAAGTCTCATTGTAATCAACACCATCTTTCTGAGTAAAACCTTTAGTAACAAGTCTAGCCTTGTATCTTTCAATATTGCCATTAGAGTCGCGCTTGGTCTTAAAGACCCATTTACACTTGACTATTCTATAACCTTCGGGCAATACTACTACTAGATCCCATACTTCATTATATTCCATTAATTTTAACTCTTCTTTCATGGCGTCTAACCACTTCGTAGAATTATCACTTTGAAGGGCTTGTGAAAATGAAATTAGATCTGCTTCCATTCCCAAGTCAAATTATGACTCTCGAAGATAAAACACATAATCATTAGTAATGGCAGATCTTCTTTGTTTTTGAGATCTGCTTAATGTCACTTCTTGTTGTTCATTTACTACTTCATGTGGCTTATCCATTATAGGTTCAGAAACTGATACATTAATAGGAAGTGTTTGCTCAATTATTTGTTATTCTTGATTGTTATCAGACAACTATAGGAACCACAACCTCAGTAGAAGTCATAGGTGTAGGGACCTATACCCTGACTTCTTGAATATCCATTTTACGTGGTTTAACACTCCCACTAGTTTCACCATTCTCAATGAATCTCGCATTTCTATTTTCAACTATTCTCGTGATATGGCTAGGACAGTAAAAACGATTCCCTTTAGATTTTTCTGGATAACCAATAAAAAATCCACTGATCATTCTTGAATCCAGTTTCTTCTCATGTGGATTATAAATCCTGACTTCTGTTGGGAAACCCCAAACATGTAAGTGCCTCAAACTGGGTTTTCTTCTTGTTCACAGTTCAAAATGAGTTTTTGGAACTGCCTTACTAGGAACCTTGTTTAATAAATATAAAGTAGTCTTTAATGCATATATCCACAATGATGAGGGTAACGAGGAGTTACTCAACATACTTCTAACCATATCCATTAACGTACGGTTACGCTTTTCTACAACACCATTCTGTTGCAGTGTTCTCGGCATTGTGTATTGAGCACATATGCCTTGACTTTCCAGGAATTTAGCAAATGGACCTGGACATTGTCCAAATTCATTGTATCTACCATAATATTCACCACCTTTATCTGATCGTACTACTTACACCTTTCTATCTAATTACCTCTCAAACTTTAGTAATGAATACCTCTAGAATATTAACAACTTGAGATTTCTCATGCAATAAATAGACATATCCATAACGTGAAAAGTCATCTATAAAAGTGATGAAATATCTTTCTCCACTAAAAGAAAGTACGTTAAAAGGACCACATACATCCGTGTCTATTAGTTCAAGGAGTCATGTGCTTCTAGTGTCCTGCTTTCTTAACTGTGGATGTGGTTTGTTTCCTCTTAATGCAATCCACACAAATGCCAAGATCAGTAAAATCCAAATCAAGTAACACTTCATTCTTTACTAATCTTTGCATTCTTTCTTTTGATATAAAACCTAAACGTTTATGCGATAAATAAGCAAATTTCTCACCCACAGAAGCACGTTTTGTTCCTATACTATGATGCAGGGTCAACAATGTCTCAGTAAATAAATATCAAGATGTAATTTATAAAATCCATCACAAAGCACACCAGAACCAATCAAACAATTATGTTTAAATAAACTGAAACATCCATTCCCGAATTTAAAAGAATATCCTTCTAAATCAAGTTTAGATAAAGATATTAAATTACAGGATAACTCCGGTACATAAAGAATATTAAACAAATCTAAATGATGTCCAATACTTAAAATTAAACATAGGTTCCAATAGCTTCAACTCATGATTTGACCCGATTTCCCATGTATACAAATCTTTCATTGTCGTTTATGGTTTGGGTCATAAGGAATCCCTGCATAGTATTAGAAATATGAGTGGTACATCCAGAATCAATCCACCAAGTATTATAAAGAACTTCTGATAAATATGATTTGAAACATACAAAAGCACTAGGCTTACCATTTTTTTCAAACCATGCCTTACGTTTCAGGCAATCCCTCATATAGTATCCAACTTTCTTACAGAAATGACACTTTTCCTTAGTCTTATCCTTCTTATGGATTTGGGCAAAAGACTCATTAATCTTCAGTTTCCTTTTGCCCTTTCCATACTTCTTGTCGGATTTCTTCTTAACTTTAGATGGGCCCACAAGATTAACTAAATGAACTCCTTGTTTCTTCAATCTTTCCTCCTCTTATACCAACTTAGTTTGAATCTCAGTCATAGTCTATTTATCTTTAATTGTATTATAATTAATTTGAAATGGATTAAATTGAGGAGGTAAACAGTTAATAACGAACTGAACTAGGAAACTTTCGTCCACAGACATTCCCATGTTTCTAATTCTTGTTGCTATATTTGATATCTTAGTCACATGCTCATACATGCTACGGGAACCATCATTTTCATGGTGGTCAACCTACTTATTAATGCCCTAGTATGGAACTTGTCAATGGCCTCAGACTGAGAAGTCTCTTTGGCTAATCTCATAAATTCCCTAGCATATTCTGTTGTAGGAAATGAAGTCTTAATTTCGCTCACCACTGTCATCTGTAAAAACTTCAGGCTCAATCTATTTGATCTCTCCCATTCTCCTCACCAATATTATTCTTAGTGAAATTAGTTAGATTCTCTGTCATGAGGGCAAGGTCGAGATTTTGAACACCAAGTAATACTCAACCTACTCACTTCACTCATTATAATTGAACCCATTAAGCTTAACAACAAATGAGGCATGAATAGTAAATACTACAAAAACAAAATTATGCTTCCAGATTAATACTTTGAGTTTTATACCTAATACATAATTTTAGATTCAGATATTAAAATTTATTATTATTAAAACATAAATGTATATTGAAAATCTCTTTTGGGAGATATAACAATATACAACAATTAAACTTAATTGGTAATCAAATGTACTTTCGTTAGACATGTTCATTATCTTTGGATATACTAAAATTAAACACCGAATCAAGTACATTAATTAACCATAGTTATGTTCATAATTATAGGATTAACTAGTCTACATTTGGGCGATCCTTAACTATCCCATAATTTATGAACTTCAAATTCCTCATGTCAAATACATCATGTCATCTCTTTAAGCATCTAACGATCATGAGTAATTGAATCTAACTTAGTTTGATATCTATGGGATAACCATTCTAATTTGGCCACTTTGGTGACTGACAAATTATACATAATATAGTATCAAACTTAACTAATAACTATAATATTATCCAAGGTCAAAATTGGGTCAATTCGACCCATTGACCGTTGATCGTTAACTTTGATGGTTGACTGGTTTAGTCAACGGTTTGAACCACGGACTAATTCGAATCACTGACTGGACCTATTCACCATATCGGATCCTAACCAGGTTTGTTGACCCTATTGACCGGATTGGGTTGACCCATTTTTTACTAAATGGGTTTGGCTTTTATGGGTTATTCTTAATGGGTTTGGGTCTGGATTTTCTTAATAGATTTGGGTTTGAATTGTGCTCACTTAATAAATGGGCTTGGGCTTCTTTTATTTAGGTTTGTTTTTTTCCTTAATGGGTTTGGGTTTGGGTTTGAATTGGGCTTACTTAAAAAAAATGGCTTGAGCTTCTTTTATTTGGGTTTTATAATTGAAAAACTAGACTTAAACAAAAAATTGGGCTGGATCAACTTAAGTAATAGTGTTATTATATGGGTCAATATTTGACCCGAATTTCTGGAAATATTATGAACCCGAATTTCAAAAGTTTTATTGAAAAAATGTGTTTGGAAAAATTTGATTCCGACCAACTTTCCAGCAACTCAAGAAATTTATAAACCCAATCTAATTTGATAGTAGTCTTATATGTCAATTTCCAAGCCCAATTCAATTTCTTTGTACCATAAGAACCCTAATATATAAAAAAATCAACTTAAAGGAAAATACATCAGTTTCTAAAACTGAATTGCTCTGATTCCACATGTAAAACTTCATTGCAATTTCATTAATTTCATCAGTGGCAAAGAAACAATAATATAATCATATTTTTATGCCCTAAATTGCATAAACATAAATCCCAAAATCTGAAACTTAATTAATTTTCACTATTTAAGAAAAGAGTAATATATACCTGAATCCATGAGTAATCTCTTTATGGAATTATGAAGGAAGGCATTGTATCTCTCCCTTTATTCCCTTACTGTAATGGCTTATTTCCTTTTTATGGATAAAGAAAATTACATACACAGGAACAGTTAGGAATAGAGAGAGAAGACCCCCTTTATATAGAAGTTTTATTAACTCCCAAATTGCAATTATTTTATTAACTGCAGTAACCTCTACATCAAAGGTAAATGACCATCATGCCCTTTAACCAATTTAATTATTTCAAAATAACCATGGACCACCTTATGTGAATTAATATTTTTCTAACAAGATGATCATAGTTGAGCTTGAATAGTGGTAAAATATCACTTTCTTCTTTAATCACCTCTGACATTTCATTATCTTTGAAATTCAACCAATCATCTTCCTTGTTTGTACCATAAAGCAACTATTTGATTTCATTATGACGAGAGGAACTCTTCCACACTTTGCTACAATCCCCTTTCCAAACTTGATTAGCTTTGAATCGTTTGGCTCTATCCCATGTTCAAATGTTTTTTCCGTAAACAAAGACCATGACTTGTTGTACGCCTAGTCCTCCCAAGGGATAGACATAAGATTCAAGTTTGCTAGTAATCTTCACAATTAGTTCACTACGTATCTTACTTCCTTTTGAACCATTCATTAACAAATTCATCAATTTGTCCCATCAATTTGGATTCTCATTCCATACATCATCCAAAACTAGTAGATATCTTTTCCCATCAATCTCTTTTCAAAGGAATTCTTACAATTAGTCCAATTGAAGTTTTTCAGATTCTTTATGAGTTGCAGATTTTAACATCTTTATATAATTATCTTCACATTAAAGTCATCATGGACAAACACCCACATCTTTAACTGAAAATAGTTTATAATGTTCTCATCATTAGATACAATTGGGCAAGTGTAGTTTTTCCTACTCCTCCAAGTCTAACTATGGTAATGAATGAAACATTGTCATCATAATTTGAGTCCAATAGAAGTCTTTTAACATTATTTATATCATCTCTTCCAATAACATTTTCAACACGTACGAAAGAGTGTGTTTTCCTTTCTATATTTATGACTCCTTTTTCATTAAGACTCTCAATAAGGTGGAACTCCCTATCTTTTTTAATCACATCTAGTTTCTCTCAAACAGTCTTAATCTTATGAGTCATTCTAAAACCATATCTAATCTGATTAGATTAGGAGAAAAAGATTTGTACCTGTTTTGCCACATTATTTCCAGTGCATACCTTTCAACGTCGAAGTTGAGTAGAGAAATCGTCTAGCAAGTCATTTGCATCATAAAATACATCTTTGAGCCTTTAAATCCAATATGTTACCTCTTGGTTCATCCTGCTATGCTACTCCTCAGCATCAAGAAGTACAAGTTTGATAGTGTTGAGAGTTCTTTAAGTTTTTCAATCTCATCTTTAACAACCCATGCTAATATGCTTTCTTGGACAGACAAGGAACCTAACCCTCCCAAGATTTTCTCCGCAATGTCAAATAGATTTCCTTCTGCCATTTGTTCTTGGTTGTTGTAATACAAATTGATTGTAAGACAATGTTACTTAAAGAGGTTCAAAGACCCGTGTAAATGTGACTGAAATCCTCAAATGAATATTGAGGCAATCTGTTTCATTATATAAAGTGTATTTACAATAGGAAAGTCCTATAACAAAATATATGCAGTTGAGATTATCCTATAAAAGATAAATACTGGAAAGTTAAGATAAATACAGTATACAATCAGCTAAGATCAAGGAAAGACTAATCCGAAGAGGATTCATCCTTAATACCCCCCTTCAAGCTGAGCGTGGCAGAAGGAAGCACGTGAAGTTTGTTATGGAAAAGTAGAAACTGAGGCTTGGTGACGCCCTTGGTAAATGAATCAGCAAGCTGAAGATGCTAGGGAACAAAGGCGACTTTGAGAGAACCATTGGCAATTAATTCACGAACAAAATGGTAGTCAATTGCAATATGTTTAGAGCGAGGTCGAGTGATAGGATTGACAGCCATAAAAATAGCACTCTTGTTGTCGCATAATATTTTTGGAGGAGAAGGCATTTGAAGATGTAGATCACGGAGTAGCTGAACAATCCAAGCAACTTCAGCGATAGCAAAAACTAAGGATATATACTCAACTTCGACACTAGAGCGAGACACAGTGGATTGTTTCTTGGAGCACCAAGAAACAAGATTGGCACCCAAGAAGATAACATAGCCGGTGGTAGACCGACGTGTATCAGGACATCCCGCCCAATCCGCATCAGAATAAGCAAGCAACTCACGGGAGGAGGTGCGGTAGAGTTGTAGACCATGATGGACCGTGCCTTTAACATAACGGAATATGCGTTTGAGTGCGCGAAAGTGATCTACAGTTGGAGCATGCATGTACTGGCAAATGGAATTTACACTAAATGAGAGATCAGGCCGAGTAATTATCA